>NC_080571.1:164727046-164937046 GCF_030247185.1 Malaya genurostris | reverse complement strand
TTAACCAATCTAGAACAGTACGACTGTCGGACCATAGACAGACGCGCCTGGTATCTAATTTTAACGATTATATACATTTCTGAACTGGCCTCGAAAGTAACAAAGCGGCACATTGTAGCATGATAATATTGACCCGACTAACCCAAACGAAATACTTTCCCACATTCCAGCATTCACACTAAGTTTTCATGCTAGCCGGCCGTGATACAACATTTGCTGCACACCGCGAGCTAGGCCAGCTTCCCACACTATCCGCCGATGCGACATTTCTTTCCCTTGCGCAATGCGCTATAGGTTCAATCGCCTTCTTTTGCATTGATGCACCAATCGATATTTTCTCTCTTTCTCCTCTCTCCCGCTAACAATTTATTTAACGAAAGAATTGTAACTGGCTCCTCCCACCTTTATGTACGTAGAACAGGTAGTAGGTTAGTTTAAGTTTAGAACTCCTCAATAAAATCATTCTTGGTAAAACAATCGAGAAAGAAGGTTTACTACCTTCTAGTGTTCTTAATTAAGGAACGAAAAAGAAACGACATGGCGACCGTGTCAAAAGTGTCCGTTTCCGATAAATTGTGACAGTTTTCGTTGAAGAAGTACAACAAGTGACCGTGAACATTTATGACAACAAATCAACCAATAAGTACCAGCAGTAGCCGGAAGAAAAACATAAAATAGTGATATCAGAAACAGTAGTTACAGCAGTACAAACAATGGTTCCGTTCAAACAGTGGTTCCATTCTAAGTACCAGCAGTAGTCGAAACGGAAGAAAAAAAACAGAAAATGGCATTATAGAACCAGAAATCTTTTCGAAAACGAATACACTATCTAAACACTCCTAGACTCCCGCAATTCGGCAATGTTTTGTCTGTGCTTATTAAAGAGGTTCCCTGGTAAACCGAACATAAAAACCAGAACAGTGTAAAACAAAAAGAAAGTATTTTTATCAAATGCAACGGAACATTCGATATTTGCGGCTGGTCGTGTCATCGAAATGTAATGCAGCTTAATATCAATACGTGACAACCTGGTTTCGAGTGAAATCAATACCGATATTAGTGGAAGCAGCAACATTAGACTGAATAAATTCAATGCTAGCAGTCAACTAACCGCAATCGTGAACTCGAATGTATACACTCCATCTCCACACTACATCAGGTAAATAATTAGTAAGACCCCTAGAGATAAGTAGCTAGTAAAGAAAAAAAAATTTACAGACAGGAACTAAAAAAGTTCCTAGAATTGTTAGACGAAATAAAACAAGGGAAGGGAACAGGAGCTTTTGCCCCCCCTTGAGAAAAATTCGTGCCCTAAGTGGAACGAACTAGTTAAAGATTTACCAGAAGACGATCCACTAACCTGGGTAAATTATGTAGAAGAAGAGGAAGAAAAACCAAATCAACGAGAATGAATAGTAAAAGTAATAAATAGTAAAAGTTCTTTTATTTATTTTTATTTTTGCTATTGCTTCTATTATAAATGGAAGACCCCTTCTGGGACAATATAGACACAGACTAACAGACAGGACACTCAAATTTGATTCTTCAATCATTTTAACGGTCATTTCGAATATTCCATTATTTGGGACAGTACTCACATGTGTCATGATGGCGCCACGTTACCCTATCAAAAACATCATGTCTGTCATCTAGACTGTCTTTATTTTTTTCATTTACCAACAGAGTTGCCATTCATACAGAATTACCTGTAATGTATTGATTTGTATACGTCCATGCGAATTTCATGCAGGATACAGATTTAATACATATTGCCAAAGATAAACTGAAGATTACAATGTTCCTTACGTTTCATTGAAAAATGTTGGGTCAGTAATCGTGAACCAGTTGGTTCAGTAATAATGTAATTTGATTGACCCTCCGTTAACAAGCGTCGACTAGTTCCGACAAAATGCCATGGAAACAATACAAGTTAGAAAGGAAGCACACATATGTTTACATTCAGCATATAATGATTTCTTGCCACAACTGATGCTTCATGGGATGAGGCTATAACAAACTAAATAAATTCTAGACAATGGTTCTAAGTAGTTTTCACTTTCTTATTCTAAGAATCACTGATATAAAGCGAAATTTCTCAATATCGTTCATACTGTAACTTGATATTTTTCCAAACATAAACAATCATTGTCATAGTTACGACGCATCTAGTGATCAGACACTTGTTGTTTTGCTTCAAAATACTCAAATTGACAGTGAACCGAGCTCATCGAGGAATACCTAAGAAATCGCAGACTACTCTATCTTGAGTTTATCTTTGATATTGCCTAAACTATATACATAATTGCGCCTACTTCTCATCCTCCAACTCAATAAAAAATCGAACCCGTTTTGTTACAATATTTACTTGCTTCTGGTCTGCCGCCACTTAATTTCGGGTGAAAACTACCAACACAATAAAAAATAGTCTAGATGAACAAATTTGAGTCGAATAAATGGTTACCCTCCAACATCAAGAAAAAGTTAAATATATTATCAACGTAATCCAATAAATCATTGTGACGATTCATTTTCAAATATTTTGATGAAATCAGGCATCCCTGCAAGCAGCTGATCGGTGTTGACAAACGAGGGGAAACCAACTAGTAAAAAAACTTTTACATAACACAAGGGGTGTACAGATAGTAAATAGTTCGCGCAGTACAATATAGGTGGAACTAGTGCATCACGAAAAATAATTTTTATTAGAATTTACTCATACTGTCATGTCTGTTAGTCTGTGATATAGAGTTGTGGGAATTAATTGACGATTTCCTGCAAGAAGTTCTTAACAGTCGAAGACGCGGCTAGCGCCGTAGACATGTTTACTTGTTTAAAAAAGAAATTATTCCAGTTCGTTGTAGTAAAAATCAAATACCATGGGGAAACGGCAATCAAAAGAAACCAACCAGTCTGGTGACACCAATATCCAAATTATTGAGAATATTGAACAGTCTACGACAAGTCATCAAGACCACGAGATCAAATTGTGGATTATTATCGCAATTTTGACGATCTTACTTCTATTAAAAATACATAAAATAATGAAAAAAACGCTGGACCAAGAAAGGATTTAAAACAGCACAAAGCATAAATTCAATCGCTTAAAAATCCCACAATTAAAATATAAATAAAAATATATATACATTAATATTATAGTTTTATCATTTTACTAGCTGACTAAATGCCTATGACAATAGAGCAATTACACAAAGAAATAAAAATACTTGTAACTATCGATAAAAACTTAAAAAAATCGATTAAAAAAATTTAAAACAGAAACTCTAACGACAAAATTAAATCATGCCAACGCGCTATATGCTCAAATAGAAAGCAATCTTTTAGAAAACGAAGACTCATTATCACACTAAGAATTAACATTTCTCGTTAAAGCAGCAAGAAATGCAATTACAGACATCCGTACTACAATAACGTCGAAGATACAAAAACAATTAGTTGACGAGAAGAGAGGTACGGACTCCAAAATGACAAACACAACACCAGCAGTCTTTGACATTCGTCAGGCAACGGCATTAGTACAAATGTACGACGGCACGCCGTTATTATTAGAAATTACTACAGCGGAACAATTGCCAATGGCAATAAAATTTATTAAAACACGACTATCAGGTAAAGCAAGATTGGGCCTACCTGATAATATAAGTAACATTAATGAGTTAATAGAAAACGTCAAATCGAGGTGCATGGACATTTCAACACCAGAAAACATCATTGCCAAACTAAAAGCCACCCGACAGAGTCGACCGATAACAAAATTTTGCGAGGAAGTAGAAAATCTAACTACTTCACTCGAACATGTTTACATTAAACAGAGAATACCCCCTGAGGTAGCAAAAACAATGGCCACCAAAGCGGGCCTAAACACCCTTGTGTCAGGAATAAACCAACCTGAAACAAAAACAATACTAAAAGCAGGAAACTTCCATTCAATAAAGGAAGCTATCCACCAAATACTTCAACATGTGTTGGTACCTGGTCTATTTCCAAGTACTCAACAAGGGAACGGGAAACCAAATTTGGTTGGGAACCACAATCGAGGAAAGCACGGCAGGGATGGGGATTTCCATGGCTGTCCAAGACGTCAACCATGGCCGCTAGTAGAATAGTGCTATCCGATCGACGAACCTTGTGAATTGAATTGGAAAAAGACGATTGATCTACGGGTTGGGGAGATGATTGAGAACTAATGATCACTTGACAATCTCCTGATTTTGGTTTTGTATTATCAGATTTCAAGTTATCAGTAACAGATTTTGGATCGTTTACGGCGGGATTTATATTGGGCTTTGTTATCTTGGGCTCATGTAGCAATGTGTTGTGTCTATTTGGACACTCCTGGCAAGTTCTGTTGGACGTAAATTTCGAGGAAATATGGCCTTTCCTCAAACAATTAAAACATAGATTCAGTTCTCTTACCTTAACTCTACGTTGGGGTACCGTCAAAGCAAGAAACTTATCGCACTTATAATTGGGATGGCTCGCACTACAAATCTTACAAGTAGCACTACTATTAGAAACGGGCGCAATCGTAGCAAATGATTTCGCTGGGGGTAGTTTTGAAATAATTTTCTGACTAATATCCTTGGCTGATGTTGACTTAGGATGACTGGATTCGCAACGTTCAAGCAAAGAACATCGCTCCTTCAAAAATTGAATGGTGTCTTCATACTTTGGAATCTGCTTATGAGGAATGGTTGCTTCCCACTGTTTCCTTGTCTCAGTGTCGAAAGCATCAGATAGAACGACGACAACAAAACGTTCAGAAACGCCTTGTAGATCCTGTTTCAGCAGCCTCAAACCTTCGACGTGACGAGTTGTTTCGTTTAAAAGCTCCCTCATTTGCTTGGAGCAGCTTGCGTTTAAGGCTCAGTAATCCATGGATGTGAGAGTCCACTGCTTTCCTTTCATCTTCGTATACTTACAGCATTAGCACCCAAGCGTGCGCGAAATTTCCTTCTCTAAGCGTTTTTGAATCGATGAGTTTGGCAGCGGAACCGCCAGAAATTGACCTCTCGAGGTGATGCAATTTGACGGCATCAGAGTCTCTGGATTTTAATATAATGTCTGAAAACACCTGCTGAAATCTCGGCCAATTTTCCGGTTTCCCATCGAACGAAGGAATGGGAATCGGAAGCGTTTGCTGTTGGACTACATTATCATCTAACTTTTCAGGCGGTGTTAGTCCAATAATTTGATGGTGCAAATTTAGATATTCTTGATAAAGGGCTTCTAAATTTCTTGAATACACTTTTAACTGAGCTAGTGTAAACTGCACAGCTCCAGCACCCGACACTTCTTCGACGGTTTTACGGATTCTGGTCACTTTTGCCTTGGTTTGACCACGAGTGTTTTTAACTCGACCATTTTATCACTTTTTTGCGGTGTGTACATTAACGACATCAGTTCAATTCAAACAATCACTTATTTGATTCAATCAAGCACAAACCCTATTGTCTTAAATGTTCAATCACTTGGGTGTTCACCATTAACTGTCTTGCCGAAACTTGTTCGGACGTGTTTCCACTTGTTCACTAGTCTCTCGCGCGGACTATACATTCGAACGCGAACGACTCAAATCTGGTCAAAATGTTTACGGATTTCACTTCTCCACCAGAGCAGGATAAAATTACTCCAGCTGCAATCGCAAAGCTACCGATGCTGCTATCCGGTTCGAAGGACCAAAACAATGTACGGCGTACAATTTAGGGATAATGGCACAGGAACAAATCTCTTCAGGGGGCAATCTAATTCCGTTACGGCTAAAACCAACACACAAGAGAATTAAAATTGTCCGTACAGTTCGAACCGGTGTCCACAACAGATTACCTTGGGTAGGGTCTGATTGAGGATCGAATCGATAGACAAATTTTTGTGGTTCTCTCGGCGGTGCTCCAGAACGGATGGACGAAGTTCGATAGCGACTTGGAACGCTGAAACGAACTATACTCGATGGCGACAGGCTCAACAGCAGCAGCAGTCGGAATCCTCACTCAAGCAGCGGATACCAAACCTCAAATGGTGTTCTTTCGGTGGCAGAAAAGAAATTCCAGATTTATTTTGGGAAGGCGTCCCATAGTGAAGTAAGCTTGATTGGTTCTAGTTTGCCACGATATGTTGGGTTTGAAGTCTACGGGTGCTTGGTGCTTGGTGGCAGGGCCTTATGACTAGCTATTGTTGTTGGTGGCCAGGTGGTATCGCAACTATATAATACTTGGCCCTCTAGGCCAATTTTTGCTGGTCGGTTTTTCAAGTGATTGCTTGACCTTTCTACATGAGAAAGGCAAAAAGTGATATACTGATACAACCAAACCAGAAATAGATCATGTACAGTATATACGAATAAATGTTATTTCAATGCAATTTTGATAATCGTTTGATAAAAACAGTGTTTTCGAGTAGGTTAAATAATGAATACCGAATACTGATAATAATGTATAATGCCTTAAGAAATGAACGGATTTATTTTAAAACAGTGATGTGGCATGTGGCATCATAGGAGGTCATGTACACTGAGGTCTCTTTTTACGTGCGGTTGTTTTACGCGATACAGTAAAAAAACCGCGCAACTTCAGGAATCCGCGTAGCTTTGTAAATTTACGTGAAAATCTACCTAGCAGTGAGATGATACCTTTTTTTATCAATCCGCATGTGTTTTTTGCATGGATATTCTTATGTGTTTTAGTTCTCATGACATTATTTTAATTATCGTCGTTTTATACGGCAAATTTAGATTTTAATCACTCATTACCAAGTACGGTCAAAACTGCAAATCGAATCGAATTTCAATCTTAACGTGCGACAATCATTGAACATTCCATGAGATGTCGCGGTAAGTTCCACTTTAGAGTTTTTCGTCATTATTTATGGTAGATGTTTTATAAGATTTTAAGACCTCTCATTTGAATCAAAGATGATTCTTAGATTTCATTTGAATCTTAGATCGGTTCTATCTTAGATCGGTCTACGAGAAAATTGAGTTGCATAACTTTAATTTCGTTTCACATATCATTCTGTGGTTCCTCAATCAGAAGTCGGATCCAAACGTAATTCAGGAACCTTGTTTGGGAGTATACTACTTTTTATATGAATCTGAGTTTGTAGAAAACGGTTTAGCCATCTCCGAGAAAATTGGGTGAAATTATTTGTCACACACGCATTTGCTGATCTCGACGAACTGAGTCGTATGGTATATGGAAGTTATGTTCTTCTAGCATTTATTGCTATAAGTAGTTTAAATCAATGTAATTATGGAATTACTAAACTCTGTTTTAAAGGTCAACTGTGACATACTGTCAAAAAACTAAAAAAATGTACATAAAACTTCGTATAACTAAAAAAACAAACATCCGATCTCGAAACCATTCAATAGCGTTCTGGGTGACGGGGAGACCTTTCATTTGCGACTAGATCAAAATCGGTCCAGCCATCTCTGAGATCTCGACCTCTTTGTTGACAACACACACACACACGGACAGTTCGTCGAGCTGAATCGATTGGTATATGACATTCGGCTCGGAAATTTTTTTCTAAAGGTTGAGAGAATTCTATACCTATTTTTTATATATATATATATATATATATATATATATATATATATATATATATATATATATATATATATATATATATATATATATATATATATATATATATATATATATATATATATATATATATATATATATATATATATATATATATATATATATAAAGGAAAAAAAACGCAAAACGAGTAACTTCGGAAATCCGCGTAACTTCGGATATCCACGTAGCTTCGGAAAATTGTATAAAAAACGTGCTTAATCCACATAGCAGTGAGATGATACCTTTTTTATCATCCGCATGTGTTTTTTGCATGAATATTTTTCGGTGTTTTAGTTCGCATGACGTTATTTTAATGACATTCAAGCGGCAATTTAAAGTTCTATTCATCCATTACCCTGTAATGTCGAAACTGCAGATCGGATCGAATTTTAATCAAAACGTGTAATAGTCGACTGAACCTTCCACGAGATGACGAAATAAATTCCATTTTAGAGTTTACGGTTATTTACGGTATACTTCAGGAATCAGCATAACCGAAAACGATTCGTATGGCTATGAATTAATGTGACGCATAAATTGCAATAGTTTTGAGTCCAACTTTGAAGCTTTTCTGGATTGTCATTTATGTATCGGTATGAATTTTAATAGCTCATAACCCTGAAATTCCAGAATCGGATAAAATTCATTAATATTTTATGGGACCGTAAATCCTTTATTTTGATTTTTCGTTTTTGAAATTAGGTTTGGCCTCTTTTGACAAAACAATTGAGCTTTGAGAAACGATTCGATACTGGAACCGGAATTCTAAAATCAGCGTAGCCGAGGTCAGTTAAATGCACATCAGGAGCTGTATAGTTTACATTTGATTCAAACTGTTTGCAAATCAGTGTAGACATCTTCGAGAAATCGTAGGGCGAATTAAATTGTTGGGTACCTTCCGAATTGAAAACTGAATACTGCAAAAACTGAAATAAGTTTATATACAAACCCGATAAACTTAAATAATTTATGTGAAATATACATTTTTATACTAATCACCCTGTATCACCTGAACCGGAAATTGGATCTGACTAAAAAGCGTGATATTTAATAAGATCTTAAGACTTTTCATTTTAATCTTTTATGATTAATAGATTTCATTTGAATAAGGTTCGGTTCAGCCATCTATCAATGAGTAAACTATTTTAATTTCGTTTCACATATCATCCTGTAGTTCCGGAACCAGAAGTCGGATCCAAACTTAATTCAGGAACCTTGTTTGGGAGCATACGACTTTGAGTGAAAATATTTGTCACACACGCATTTGCTGATCTCGACGAACTGCTTCGAATGGTATATGGGTGTCATGTTCTTCCAGCATTCATTGCTGTAAGTAGTTTAAATCAATATAATTATGGATTTGATTTAAACTCGAAAATGCTGCTATTATCTTTTTTACATGAGTCATATTCGAACAATTATGTTGTTAAAAACGAACCATGCTAAAATATGCTGTACACAGTCTTTTCAGTACTTAGAAACAATTGTATGTAACTGTATTCAAATTCGTGTTTCACGTTGCTTCCAAGCATTGCTTTGTCATACAATGCACAAAACTCCTACTGCTGTAAAAGAAGGAAAAGTCGCTTACACAAAAATGTCGATATCTCCTTTGAAAGAGGACGGATTTTAACAATCTATGGCTTGTTTGATAGCTATTACCGTGCGGAATCTATGTCTGGAAACATATTTTGTTTTGAAGGTCAAGTGTGACCGATACTGTAAAAAAACATTTTAACATAAAACTTCTTATAACTCAAAAAGTAAACATCCGTTCTCAAAACCATTAACTGGCGTTCTGGGTGACGGGGAGACCTTTCATTTGCGACAAATCAAAATCGGTCCAGCCATCTCTGAGATCTCGACCTCTTAGTTGACAACACACATACAGACCCACACACATACACACACGGACAATTACTCAGTTCGTCGAGCTGAATCGATTGGTGTATGACACTCGGGCCTTAGGTGTATTATAGGTGTATGACACTCGGGCCTCCGAGCTTCGGAATTTTTTTCTAAAGGTTGAGCGAATTCTGTATATATTTTTAATATTTATAAAAAAGGTAACAACGTACCTTCGGAAATCGGCGTAAAAAACTGCGTTACTTTGGAAATCCGCGTATTAGAAATATATCCGCATAAAAAAACTTTTTCAATCCACCTAGTGGTTTGATGATGCCTTTCTCATATTACTTATATTTTCAAATATATCACTAGAATATCTGTCCAGAAATTATTGTTTCAATCTTGAATAAAATGAGGAACTTTCTTTGGGTATGAACTAACATAGCCTTTTTAGTTTGTAAACAGTTATGTCAAGTTAATAAGAATTTTTCTTTATTTTGCATCGCCGCACTAAATTATTAAACATACTTTACCCTATAGATCTGGACCCGATAAAATATGAACTTTTATTTGAACCTGATTGTGGAAATCCAACAAATCATCTCAGAGAAAATTGAGTGAGTTTTGATTTATTTTCGGTATTTCTGGAATCGGGAATCTGGAACCAGTATAGCCGAAGTCGGTTCGTTTAGTGAGTAACCAATATAGCCTACAAATAATATCAGTTTTGAGCTAAATCTAGAAGAATTTTACCCTATTTTGCATAGTCGCTCTAAATGACAGTGTGCAATTTTAAACACACTTTACTCTATGAAGACAAGATGAAATTCAATACCAATCTATGGGACTATGAGATTTTTAATTTTATGAGTGATTTCATTTATTTATTTTGTTTTATTTGATTTTATTTTTCTTTATTTGACAAATACTCACGCACATACACACACAGACACATAAATTGCTCAGCTCGATGAACTACGTCGAATGATATAGGTACTTAGGCCTCTGATATAATGACTTAGGCCACTGAGCCAATTTTCATTAGTCAATTTTTCAAGTGATTGCATAAACTTTCTATATGAGAAAGGTATCGTTACCATGATGTTTCAATAGCACCAGCAAGTAGGTACAAATTGCATAAAAGATTCACAAATTTACTTGATTTACTTTTCCCTTGAAAAATATAGATTTAAATGTGGTCCATATTTCGGAATCGCCCTATATTCATTGATTCAAGGCTTCAGTCATTTTCAAGGCTACTTGAATCACTAACAGTCTTTTTAAAGACTAAAAATTAGTCAGCCTTTCTCAAGGCTATACAAAGAGTGATATTAGAGTGACTAAGTGATACAAAGAGTGATATTAGAGTGACTAAGTGATATTAGAGCGACTAAGAAATTAATCAGCCTTTTTTAAGGCTAGCTATTCAAAGAACTATTATTCAAAATTCCATTCATTTCAAAAATGCCTGCGACCAAACAGAAAGTCAACAAGCCTAAGGCTAAAAATAATTCAATACGGAATAAATCACAATCCGTTATTCAACATTTTTCTAATAACATTCACGATCTTATAGAATCTGAATGTAAAAATAAAAGACAACGGACGGATTTCCCTTCTGTGGATTCTATGCCGTCTAACAATATTTACGAGATTCTTCCTTAATCCGATTGTAACGACATAGAAGAAAATTTTTCAAAAATTCCCAAAATGGACGCTTGTCGTTCTGAGAAGAGACATCAATCTATGCCACCAGTGACGGTGATGATTTCAAAGCATTCCGTACTGAGCTTTCTACTTTTCTCCCGGAAGTAAAAGTCTCATTTCAAATCGGACGAAGAGGAGAATGTCGAGTATTGGTTGATGGATTGGAAGATTATGAACGTCTTATCCGATATTTGTCCGAGAAACTTCATAAATTTTATTCGTATGATATAAAATCAGACAGACCCTTCAAGGCTGTCTTGGAAAGCTTATCAAATGATCATAGTAGTGATGAAATTAAAAATGAACTAAAAAAATTGCTTGGTTTTGCCCCTTCCCAAGTAATACTTATGAAAAAAAGAGCGAATGGTACTTCTAAACCACGCTCTGGAATTTCCCATGAACTTTACCTAATACACTTCAATCGAAGTGATGTAAACAATTTGAAAACTTTAGAAAAAGTACGTTACATTTCCCACATTAAAATTCATTAGGAACATTATAAACGGCATAATCGTATTGCAAACTTAACGCAATGTCGTCGTTGCCAAGGCTTCGGCCATGGAAAAAAAAAATTGTCATGTGGATTTACGGTGTTTGAATTGTGGTAAATCGCATTCGAAAGACGTTGCGATGGAAATCATAAATCCAATTATTTGAAATGTCCTGTCAGGGAAACATTTTTAAACGCTCCTTCACTTAGACAACAAGTCAAATCAACGACCTTAAATTTACAGAACATACCTGAAAATCAAAAAACCGTTACAAATGCCACGCCTAATTCTTCTAAGGCACTTATTTCTTCGAATACAAAACAAAAAACAGGTACGCCAATTCCTCTTCTAACGAAAACAATTTATTGACAGGTAGATCGACCTCGTCATCATCTTCTTGTAATTTCAGTTATGCTAGTATAACAGGTAGAAATCTACCACTTAATTTTTCTAATGTAAATAATCAAAACAGACAGGACCGCCTTGCAGTTCATCTTCTAACGAATACAATTTATTAATAGGTAGATCGGCCAAATCATCTTCTTCTAATGGCAGTCTACCTACAAATATTCCTTCAATGCCATTCGATTCTTTAAATGAAGTTGATTTAGGCGATATAACTGAAAATAAAATGATCTACCTACAAGATCAACTTTTTCAAATGATCATCCGAATGAATTCGACTTCATCACTTTTTGAAGCATTTCAAATCGGATGGCAATTTGCAAATAATATTATAATGAATTTAAAATTTAACAGTGATGTTAAATAATTATTTGAATAATTTAAATTGGAAAGCTCGATCTTTGAAATCGAGTGAAGATGAATTTTATAATTTTCTCAAAGTTCACAAAATCCATATTGCCATTGTGACAGAAACTTTTCTTAAACCAAATGTCAAATTGAAAAACAATCCACATTATGTGGTTCATAGATTTGACAGGTTTACTGGAATGGGTGGTGGAGTTGCCATTTTTGTCCAACGGCAATTAAACATCGAAATTTACCTTTTTTCAACACTAAAGTTATTGAAAGCTTGGGAATCGAAATTGAAACCATTCATGGAATTTATTTCATCGCTGGAGCATATTTGCGATTCCAATGCACCGGCGAATAATTAAATTTCTTTAAAGGCGATTTGCAAAAACTCATAAGATATCGACCGAAACTTTTCGTAATAGGGGACTTAAATGCTAAGCATGTCCAGTGGAATTGTAGGCAAAATAACAGTAATGGTAAAATACTTCATAATCAACTCTCAGCTGGTTACTTCACAGTTCTTCATCCCAGTAATCCGACTTGTTTCTCTTCCGTGAAAAACCCGTCTACAATTGATCTGGTTCTAACAGATCAAAGTCACATTTGTAGTGAACCGATTACACATGCTGACTTTGACTTCCTGTAACATTCAGACTTTCCAACGAAGCTTTAATTAATCCAATTAGTTCTATATTCAACTATCATAGAGCTAATTGGTTGGATTACAGATCTCACATTGAAAATCATGTGGATCATGAAACTATTTTAGAAAATTCTGCGGACATCGACACAGCAATTGATAATTGGAATCATTACATTATCGAAGCTAGAAATCTTTCAGTTCCCAAAGCCCACACTAAATGAAATTCTCCTATCATCGATGACAATCTTCAACTGCTCATTCGGTTGAAGAATGTTCGTCGACGACAATATCAACGTTCTCGTGATCCTGCTATGAAAAACAAGGATTTACAAAAAGAAATTGAACATAGATTTACTCTTTTGCGAAATGAAAATTTCGCTAGAGAAGTTGAACAAATTAAACCATATTCTAAATCTTTCTAGAAACTTTCTAAGGTTCTTAAGAAACCTCAGAAACCAATTCCTGCTCTCAAGGAAGGAAATCAAATACTTCTTACGGATGGCGAAAAAGCTCAAAAACTTGCTCAGCAGTTCGAGAGTGTCCACAATTTTAATTTGAACGTTGTGAGTCCTATTGAAAATGAAGTCTCACTGAAATATGATCATATTTCAACCCAAGTGTTATCACAAGATGACATTATTGAGACTAATTTTGATGAAATTAAATCAATTATAAGGAAACTTAAAAACATGAAGGCTCCTGGTAATGATGGAATTTTCAATATTCTTATTGAAAATCTTCCCGATGTTGCCTTGAGACTCCTGGTTAAAATTTTCAACAAGTGTTTTTCATTAGCTTACTTCCCAAAAAGATGGAAAAACGCTAAAGTAATTCCTATCCTCTAACCTGATAGAAACCCAGCAGAAACATCAAGTTATCCACCAATTAGCTTACTTTCTTCTCTCAGTAAACTTTTTGAAAAAATATCTTGTTGAGAATGATGTCTCATATAAATGAGAATTCAATTTTTTTACCAGAGCAGTTTGGAATTCGTCATGAACATTCAACTACTCATCAACTTGTAATAGTTACGAACATGATAAAAGCAAATAAATCTTCTGAGTTATCCACTTGAGTTGCTCTTCTAGACATAGAAAAAGCATTCGACAGTGTTTGGCACAAAGGTTTAATAGCAGAAATGTCTGATTTCCAGTTTCCTATTTATTTGATCAAAATGATTCAAAATTATTTAACTGATCGTACCCTTCAGGTTAGCTATCAGAATTGTAAATCTGAATTGCTACCCGTACGAGCCGGTGTTCCGCAGGGTTCGAGCGTAGCTCCAATCTTGTATAACAGTTTCACTTCTAATATTCCAAATCTACCCGTTGGTTGTCAGAAATCGCTATTCTGTGACGACACAAGTCTGTTAGCCACAGGTAGAAATCTAAGAGTGATCTGCAGTCGCCTACAAAGAAGTTTAAATATTTTCAGTGATTATCTGTCAAAATTAAACCAAATGCAGCACTTAGGTTTAACGTATGACAAAAAACTCACTTTCATGGAATTCACATTGAAGAAATCCAGGCAAAGTGTAATAAATATATTAAATGTTTATATCCTCTTATGAACAGAAATACTAAGCTCTGTCTAAAAAACAAATTGTTAATTTAACAAATTTTCAGACCAGCCATGCTTTATGCAGTACCAATTTGGTCGAGTTGTTGTTCCAGCAGGAAAAAAACGCTTCAGAGGATTCAGAATATAATTCTGAAAATGATTCTGAAGGGTCCTTCCTGGTTTAGTACAAATGAGTTACACAGACTCACAAATATAGAACCATTAGATGTAATGTCACATAATATTATAAGCAAATTCCGACAAAAAAAGCTCTGTCTAAAAAACAAATTGTTAATTTATAAACAAATTTTCAGACTAGCCATGCTTTATGCAGTACCAATTTGGTCGAGTTGTTGTTCCAGCAGGAAAAAAAACGCTTCAGAGGATTCAGAATATAATTCTGAAAATGATTCTGAAGGGTCCTCCCTGGTTTAGTACAAATGAGTTACACAGACTCACAAATATAGAACCATTAGATGTAATGTCACATAATATTATAAGCAAATTCCGACAAAAATCGATGCAATCTTCAATTGAATCGATTCGCTCTCTGTATTAATTAGTAAGTTAGTATATAAGTTCCTTTTCTCCATTACACAATACAAGTAGGTTTAGAATTTTCCCTACACAAAAATCTCAGAATTGCGGAAGCATATGATGTCCTCATGGTAACAACCAAATCATATATATATATATATATATATATATATATATATATATATATATATTATATATATATATATATATATATATATATATATATATATATATATATATATATATATATATATATATATATATATATATATATATATATATATATATATATATATATATATATATATACATATATATATCATAACCGACACGCGGACAGAAGATACCACGTACACCGCGGACAAATCGATGACCCAACAAACCAATCAAGCTACCAGTAACCAACCGGATGAGGAATGCTGACACAACAGGATCGACAAACAAAACCATTTGGAATGAGCCAGTTTTGTCAGTTCTAGTGAAGAAGTCGTCTTGTGCAATTGTAAATCTTTTTATTGTGTTAAGGTAGCGCTTCGCCGTGGTCCAGTCGAAGCGAGACAACTCATTGCTTCCTCTTGCTTTGTCGCCGAAATTTCACTCTAAATTGCAAATTTCTCCAATACTAACCCGATTCACGAAAAATCAAAAACATACGATTGTAGGTAAATGATTTTACTATGCATTTGGCGAAAAATATTAGTTAGAAAGCTTTTCTTTCGCGAGATTTCGTGCGAGTTTTGTTAAACCTTTTGTTTTCTTTTTTCCATTTCTCGCTATAAACAACTCGCATATGTAGGGATGTGCTACGTTTTCAACAAAGCTTCAAAGCTAGTAGCGATGAAAATCATTACTGATTTCTGGTTCTACTGAAACATGAATAGAAATTATTTTACAAAGTAGTAACACTTACTTACATTTTCTACTCATCTTTATTCAACGTTTACACAAAGAGAACGGACAACGAAAACAAAAGAAATGTTGTTAGCGTCTACCGCATGTGGCATTTTTCACACCCCAATGCATGCGTTGACATTGTGTGCGTGCGAAAGAATAAGGAAAAACTCATTTATTTTTAAAACTCGCACGAAATCTTTCGATAAAAACGTTTATCAGGCACAGTTTATATACGAATCGATAGAAAAATTAATTATCTAGAATCGTATGTTCTTGGAATTTCCGTTTTCTCACAATTTTGGGTAAAGTGCGTGAAACCCCGGGATAGGCAGCGAACTCCCGTGACCACGGCGAAGCGCTACCTTAAATAAAGTTTATATTTTTTTCATACTCGGACCACCCGAATTATAACTGGCGCAGTCGACGGCAAAGTGAGTGGAATTAAGTTGAAAACTTAAGTGAAACTAGTGAAGTAATCTTAGTGCAAATAAGAGCTTCATAGAAAAATTTAAGGGCAACGAAAGACCTTCTTTAGTAAAGTTCATAGTGAACACTTGTGTTACCGGCCAGAAAGCCGCTGTTGAGTGAACATCATACAGCTTGTGCAACACAGGACGAAGGAAGGACCCAGTCACAACCTACAAACCAACCAGCCAAGACGACACCTATAACTAACTAACTAATAACTCCAGATGAGGATTAGTACTCTTCTGTAAGTAGTAAAAATTTTTATTACTTATTAACAAAAAGTGAACACAGTGATAATACTAACAAGTGTTTCAAAGTGAATATTTGAAACACAAGAAAGTGCTAAAACTTAGTGTAAACTTCGACCTCATACAAAAAAAATTCTTTTGATTTCAACTAAGAAAATATTTTATGAACCGTGCTAAAACTTTTGACAAAAACAGAGAAATGGCACAGCAAATTAATGCTGATGAGCTGATGGAGCAAATCCGCAGCCTCACAGAAAACCAAAACGCACTAATACAACAAATTAGTGCAATGCGCGAAAGGGCGGATGATCCGTTTTTAAATTACCGGACACCTGACCCAATAAAAAAATTTAGCTACGTTCAGTGGCAATAAAAAAGAAACTCAAGCATGGCTCGAAGATACAGAAAATACGCTAGAGTTATTCGGAAGTTATACGGGAACACCGTATTATAACCAAATCATTAGAGCCGTGAAGAATAAAATAACAGGAGAAGCCAAAGAAGTATTAATAGCAGCCGGAAACCCTAAAGATTGGCAATCGATCAAGGAGGCTCTTTTAAACTCCTATGGCGACAGAAGAGATCTGACATCTCACATTCAATCGCTTTTCTACGTAAGGCAAGGGAAAAAGACTTTGAGTGAGTTCTATAATAAAGTCAAATCCATAGACACAGCGATAAAAAGTACCGCAGCTGTCATGGACGACTATAAAGACTCAACCAGAGCTATAAATAACCTAATAAGCCTAATGTCAGTAACCCGATTCATAGACGGACTAAACGACACCTTGTCCATGCACGTGAGAAGTTACCGACCCGAGTCTCTCGAGGAGGCATACAATATCACGGTGCAATATGCAAACGCGGCTCATAGAATGAAACTCGATAATAAAACACCTTGTTCGAGTTCGAAACCGAACTACCAAAACAAATCTAAGCCACCGCAAATTCACAACGCGACCAATTCACATAATGCACAAAAACCCGGTCCATCAGGGAAATTCAGACATTTAAAACCAGCTACTGACGATGACGTATCCATGAGAACGGTTAGATCAAACCAAGTGAATGCACACGAGGGAGAAGCAGAGATAGACAACGATACTAATCAATTAGATGAAACAGTTTTATATTCAGATGACGACGACTTTTTCTTAGGAGACGAGTTAAATTTTCACATAATAGAAGGAAAAGGACTGGAAACATAATAAACAACAACTTTATACCATATATTACGATACTTACTAGCAAGGGGGAAATGAATTTTTTGATCGACACAGGAGCGAACAAAAATTATATTTCACCAGAGCATGTTAACCTTCAAAATTGCAAATCTGAGACTGGTATACAAGTAACAAATATACACGGAACGCATAAAATCGAAAAGTCAACCACCTTCGACATTTTCCAAATTAATAAAAAACTTAAATTTTACATTTTCAAATTTCACGAGTTCTTTGATGGCTTAATAGGTTACGAATCACTAAGAGACATCAGAGCACAGATTGATATAGCTAAAAATAAGATAAAAATCGGAAGAAAGGAGTTGACAATGCAAAAACGTTTTCCACCTCAGAATAAAATCAACTTGACTGAACAAAAATTTCAATATGTCCCAGTACAGACACTAAAAGTCGGAGACTTCTGGATACAAAACGAAATGAATTTGGGGAAATTTTCTTTATTACCTGGGCTTTACCGGAGCACAAACAGAACAGCAATAGTAGCAATACAAAATCATTCCGACATTCCGTTGGAAATTAATTTAAATGAAATTAAGATTGAAACAGACAAATTTCAGGTAATCCAAGAGCCAAATAAGCAAGAAATTAACCAAAAATATAACTTTCGGGAAGACCATCTAAACGACGAAGAAAAGAAAGCGCCAAAAACCGTCATCAATCAAAATAAAGAAATACTACACTCAGAATCTGAAAAATTGACATTTACACATAAAATTAAACATGAAATTAAGACAGCGGACAATATACCAATTTATACAAAATCCTACAAATATCCTCAGATATTTGAAGGAGAGATACAAAGACAGGTACAGAAGATGCTAAAAGACGGCATTATCAAAGAGTCGATATCACCATACACCTCTCCCGTATGGATAGTACCGAAAAAAGCCGATGCATCTGGACAAAAAAAAAATTCGTTTAGTGATCGATTACCGAAAACTCAACGAAAAAACAGTAAATGACAAATATCCGATTCCGGATATAACAGACATACTCGACAAATTGGGTAGAGCTCAATATTTTTCAACAATCGACTTAGTATCAGGATTTCACCAGATACAACTAGCCGAGGCAGATACCGAAAAAACAGCGTTTTCCGTGAATTCTGGAAAATACGAATTTACCAGAATGCTCTTCGGCCTGAAAAACGCACCTGCCACATTTCAGCGAGTAATGGATTGCATTTTGCGAGAACTAATAGGAGTGTGTTGTTTCGTCTATATGGACGACATGATCATTTTCTCTAGCTCACTGCAAGAGCATCAAAAAGACTTGATACTAGTAATGAAAAAGTTGAAAGACGCCGGTCTGAAGATACAGCTGGATAAATGTGAGTTCTTCAGAAAGGAAGTTCAATTTTTAGGACACACGGTGTCAGAAGACGGAGTGAAGCCTAACGCGGATAAAATTAAAATAATTAGAGACTGGCCGATGCCAAAATGTGAAAAAGAAGTCAGACAATTTCTGGGCACGCTAGGTTACTACCGGAGGTTCATAAAAGACTTCGCGAAGGTGGTAAAACCAATGACAAAATTACTAAGAAAAGACATAGAATTCAAAATTACACCTGAAATCGACGACTGTTTTCATAAATGCAAAAAGATACTAACCATGGATCCCGTACTAACATATCCCGACTTTAGTAAGGAATTCATTTTAACAACAGACGCGAGCGACTATGCGATTGGAGCTGTTCTCTCGCAAGGGACAATAGGAAAAGATAGACCAATAGCATACGCCTCACGGACATTAAATAAAACAGAAGAAAATTACTGTACCACCGAAAAAGAATTACTAGCAATCGTGTGGGCGGTAAAGCATTTCCGACCATATCTTTACGGAAGGAAATTTAAGTTAGTTACAGACCATCAACCCCTTACATATTCCTTAAACAGTAAAATCGTTCGATGGAAGCTTAACCTAGGAGAGTTCGACTATGAGATTGTATACAAACCCGGCAGGCAAAACGTCGTAGCAGACGCTCTCTCGAGAATCAACATAGTTCCAGAAAATCAGACTCTAAACGCTAATTCCCTAAGAAGTATAGAAGTAGAACCATCCTCAAGTGAATGTGATGATCTAGAAACAGTTCACTCAGCAGACACGAGTGATGATTATTTCATACCCTGTACTGAAAAACCAATTAACCTTTTCAGGAATCAAATCATTTTAAAATTAGGCAACAAAGACATAACATCGTACGAACAAGTTTTTCCGAAATACCACCGGCACATAATATCAAAACATGAGTTTACAGAAAACGACATGATCAACATTTTCAAGAATTTTCTTCATGTAAAAGGAACAAACTGCATGAGAATGCCAATTTCACTAATTCAACAGGCCCAGGAAACCTACAAAAAATATTTCTCCACTAACAGAACCTACAAGATTCTCATTTCAGAAATACTCCTAGAAGACGTAAGAATGGAAACTCAACAAGACGAAATCATCAGAGAAGTCCACAACTACGGGCATAGAGGCACGAAGGAGAACAAGCACCAAATATTAGCAAAATATTTTTTTCCACAGATCGAAAGAAAGCTCAAAATTTTCATAGGTGCCTGTGATATTTGCAAAAAAGCAAAATATGACAGGAAACCGCCAAAATTAATTAGAAAAAGCACTTTCGGCGAGACACCGTTCGATAGAGTCCACATTGACGTCTTTTTCCTGAAAGGTCAAAAGTGGCTAACTATAGTAGATGCCTTTTCCAAATTTGCAAACGCAATTCACCTTCAATCAAGAACAATAATAGATATGAAAAATGCTATAACAGAGCACATACGTCAGTTTGGAAGACCAAATACTATAGTCAGCGACCAAGAACCATCATTCAGATCAATCGACTTTATCGGATTCCTCAATGATCTAGGAATCGAAATACATTTCGCCAGCAATTCTAACGCGAACGGTACAGTTGAAAGATTCCATTCCACACTTATTGAAATATTTAGATCAACGAAACAACAATTCAACGATCTCTCTCTCAAAGAACACGTTAACGTCGCGATCGATATCTACAATAACACTTTCCATGAAGCTACTAAGGCTAAACCGCGCGATTTAATATTTAACACTTTAAATACAACAAATACTTTAGAAATAACAGAAAATTTTCATAAACTTCAATCAAAGGTTAAAAATGAACTCGATAAACGAAGAACAAAGTACGAGGATAACAACGCACACAAACAACCACCTAAAACATTAGACCCAGGCGAAGAAAAATATATTAAAATAGCACAAAGACTAACAAAAGATAAGAATCTGTATAAAATCGTAAAAGTTAAACAAGACAATGAACTTACCTTTGAAGACAATAATGACATTAAAATCCACAAAAATCGTCTAAAATGAGTAAACACCTAAAATGTCCTTCTACTTGCAGAATAATCTCACTCAGCATGATAAACGCCACCATATATAAAGAGATAACAAACACTAATGGACTACTAGCAACGAAAATCGAGACAGTCAGAATCAAAATAGGATACAATAGGATAATACACAAAATTGATCTGGAAACACTAGAATACAACATCAATTATATCGAGAAAATAGCGAAAGCAGTAAAAATTAGTGACCATTTAGAAAACACACTCGAATCCAAAATACAACTAGCCAAAGATAAATTATACAGCCTTATGCCAAGAAGACAGAAACGAGGTTTAGTCGATGCTTTAGGAACAGCAATAAAATATATTTCAGGAAATCCAGACAATAACGACTTGAATATGATTCAGCAAAATTTAGGTATATTAAACGAGCAGGAAAACAAACTCGCTAATAATCAGATGAAACAGATAACAATCAATGAAATTTTTCAGAACAAAATAAACAATATTACAGCAATTTTGAAAAAGATTAACGCAAAATTATTCAGAGAATTCAATTCATCACAAGGCATTAAAGCAGATTTAGAGTTTATAAACCTTATTTGGAAAACAGAAGATATAATCCAACTGATAAATGACATAGAAGACCAAATAGAATTCTCCAAACTAAACCTTATTAACAGAAACATACTTTCATTAGAAGAAAAGGATTTTATTTTTAAAAAGCTAAAAGATCAAGATATCAAAATAAATTACACAGATGAAATTTTTCGTTTTTGCACAGCTAGTATAGGAATCAGTAGAAACCAAGTAGCCATACTTATAAAAATCCCTATACTGGACGAGAAATTCTACGATTTGCTGGAACTCCACACACTCAATATCAACGGGACCCGCATCAACACGCACATTCAACTGGTAGCGAAACACAGAAACCAAGTCTACATGCAAACAACAAAATGCGATATTTGCAGTAATCACCTTCCACTTGAAGACGAATGCATCCTTAATCTTCTTGTTCATCAAACACCAAAATGTTCAGTTACACGAGCGAAAGAACTCCCGAAAATCATAGAAATCTTTGAAGGCATCATCTTAATAGATACCAATAGCAAAATCGAAGTATCAGACTCATGTGGTAAACCCAAAGCAATAACCGAAGCAACATTAATAGAAATTGAAAACTGTACAGTGAAAATACACAATCTAACTTTCCACGGGAAGCCAGAATTAATACACAAAGACAACTATTTCATACCAATATACAGCAAAAGCTTTCAAACGAAGTCAGAAACAACCAAAGCTGAAGATAACCTTTTGACAAGGATACAAAACTTGGAAGAAGTCAGCGAAATCCAGCTATCATTACACCAAACACAGAAAGAAGCGACACTAGGAGGATTCTGCTTCCTAACACTAACATTTCTTTGTTTATCCATTTATCTCTGTAGAAGGAAGTCATACCGAACGAAACTCCAAATCGATGGGTTGCCGAAATCACCTACAACAACAAAGGCAAGTGATACAGCAACTGAGATAATAGTCACAACAACCGGAAATAAAACCGAAAGTAAAAAACCACGAGTCATCCCGATACCGAGATTTGAACTTTTGAAAAATCAACCGATAACGCTTGATGCTTAAGGAGGGAGACGTTACGGAAAATCCATCCAGTACCCTAACTCGATATCGCGACCACACCACAAATACAGCTGACCATCCAATATTCATAACCGACACGCGGACAGAAGATACCACGTACACCGCGGACAAATCGATGACCCAACAAACCAATCAAGCTACCAGTAACCAACCGGATGAGGAATGCTGACACAACAGGATCGACAAACAAAACCATTTGGAATGAGCCAGTTTAGTCAGTTCTAGTGAAGAAGTCGTCTTGTGCAATTGTAAATCTTTTTATTGTGTTAAATAAAGTTTATATTTTTTTCATACTCGGACCACCCGAATTATAACTTATATATATATATATATATATATATATATATATATATATATATATATATATATATATATATATATATATATATATATATATATATATATATATATATATATATATATATATATATATATATATATATATATATATATATATATATATATATATATATATATATATATATATATATATATATATATATATATATATATATATATAGAATAAAGCTGAAAAGTCACCACTTGTGGCTGAACACCCAATTTAAATCTTAATAATTTAATTTTAACTCATATTCCAATAAATTGTTATTTGAAAAAAAAATTAAAGAAAATAATAAAAATAAAAATAAAAAAAATTTAAAAAAACTTGGCAACTATATGAATTTAGCTGTAAGTTTCATAAACATTTGCTCCTCGTTTCGCCACTGGAAGTCGGATATGGATAAACTTTTGGGTGGCTTTCTAAAAAATACCAAGATTTTTCATTTGCTTCTTAGTTTGTGAAATTTCCGAGAAAATGGAAGGCGCATTTTTTCATTAATTTGCGAATAATTTCTTGTAATTCCGGAACCAGAAGTCGATTTAAAACGAAATTCAAGGAAATTAAATGAGGTCATAAGACTTTCCATTTAAATCTAAGTTTGTGACAATCGGTTCAT
Source organism: Malaya genurostris (assembly GCF_030247185.1). Classification (NCBI taxonomy): domain Eukaryota; kingdom Metazoa; phylum Arthropoda; class Insecta; order Diptera; family Culicidae; genus Malaya; species Malaya genurostris. The sequence continues at coordinate 164,913,086 of NC_080571.1, read as the reverse complement.
CCTTCTCTGAGAAGCTCGTGTGATTACTTTTTCTCTTCTTTTGGTGCATATCACCCTGTATCACCCATACATACAGACACACACAGGTCGTCGAATGGTATATGACAATTAGCCTTCCGAGCCTCGGATATAAAGTCGGTTTTCACTGCGGTGGCATAGCCTTTCTTTATTAAAAAGACAAAACCGCTTAACTTCGGAAATCCGCGTAAAAAAACTGCGTAACTTCGGAAATCCGCATATAAAAAGCCGCATAAAAACCGCATCAAAAACCGCGTAAAAACAGTCCTCAGTGTATATACTATATCAGTTTTTTTTATAATAAATTTGTTTTATTTGGCTCATTTGCTTTAGCTTAACGTGGCTGATTGTCTTGTTGTTATAGGAGAAGAAGGGACGCCGTATTAAGGGGGCGGCATACTCCTTTAGAGTTAGTAAAGGAATGTGAGGAGGATGGGACTTTCAAATTTTTTGATTGATTGATTTCGAATTAAAATACATCATTCGTTTGTGGCACAAATTTTTTAGAGTTTTCTGGATCTTTACGTTCTTCAGATTGTAACGAGAGAGATTATCCTTTGCTGGAATGCTTTGTTGTTGTGCTCTGACGTTGATGTTGCCTTTTTGGATACTTTCAGCAGCCTAAAGAAGAGTGCGATAGAGCTGTAGACGAGAGAGAGAGATAGGGAGAGCATTAAATTTGGGCATTGATGGTTTTCAAGAAGTTATAGATGAGAATCATATGAGGAAGATTTCGAGTTTCCAAGACGTCGCGGACTGGTACGAAGGGTGATATACCTCGGGCCCAAAGGGAACCTATGAGTTGGGACCTGGCATCACAGTACTCAAAACACATCCAAACAACATGCTCGATGTCATGATAACCCTCACCGAGTATTGAATGGCGAACATGGTCTTTAGTGCTGAGTCAAATTGCGATTATTTTTGTGTGAGAGAGGTAGCATTTCGTGAAAATTTTTTAACTGAGCAAGTGACTAATTGTGCTTTAAACAGATAAGTAGAAAGTGTTTCGTAAATACTTCTATTTTGTGCTGTAAATTGTGTCAATAATCGCCGTGCGGCGATCACTCAAACAAAGCGGCGTCGTACCGTGGTATATTATAGCTCAAAAAGTAAACATCCGATCTCAAAACCATTAACTGGCGTTCTGGGTGACCTTTCATTTGCGACAAATCAAAATCGGTCCAGTCATCTCTGAGATCTCGACCTCTTAGTTGACAACACACATACTGACCCACACACATACACACACGGACAATTGCTCAGTTCGTCGAGCTGAATCGATTGGTGTATGACACTCGGCCCTCCGAGCTTCGGAATTTTTTTCTAAAGGTTGAGCGAATTCTGTATATATTTTTAATATTTATAAAAAAGGTAACAACGTAGCTTCGGAAATCGGCGTAAAAAACTGCGTTACTTTGGAAATCCGCGTATTAGAAATACATCCGCATAAAAAAAACTTTTTCAATCCACCTAGTGGTTTGATGATGCTTTTCTCATATTACTACATATCACCCTGTATCACCCATAAAGCACTGGCAACACGTCAACCTAATAGTACAGTGTTTTACCGTTGTGATAAAATCACGAATTTCCTCTGTTATTTTATATTCTATCGTTATTGTTGGATATTAAACTGAACCGTCAATCGCTACTTTGTGACCAGCATTTGAAGTACACCTCGATTTGAACGTATCAACTGGAACCAACATCTGTTGTTCATTTGTTTATATCAATTGTGCGAGCGATATCACCAACTTCTCCTTGCCGTGTGCGTAACACCAGCGAATTTGAGCAAAGCAAGTATGGAGAAAAAACAATGCGGAGAATGCCACTTGCCAATAAACGAATTGGAACCAGTACGATGTGGTTTTTGCGATTCGTATTTCCATATCAGCCAGCAGTGCTGTGGATTCAATAACCGCACAAATCGTGATCTTTTCTCGCAAGGAAAGGCTATATTTGTTTGTTTCAAATGTAAGGAAGAACTTGATGGTAGAAGTGTATTCTCCTACATCAAGGACCTAATGGCATCAAAGCAACCCCAACCTACACAACTGACTGATCTATCTGCTCAAGTTAATCAACTTTTCAACTTGATTGAGACACCCAGAGAGCAAGTTGAAAATATTGCATCTGATCGTTCTACTAGTGAATTTACAAATGCTTCCAAATGGCCTAAACTTGATTGAGACACCCAGAGAGCAAGTTGAAAATATTGCATCTGATCGTTCTACTAGTGAATTTACAAATGCTTCCAAATGGCCTAAATTAGGTGTGAAACGGCGACGTGGAAACAATGGGCAAACTGTTCAAGCTACTGCAGAACGTGGAACGAAGTCTATTGATTTAAGTGACTTATCTGTTCCTTTTATCGTCAGCCCTCCGTCACCCCAGAAATTTTGGCTTTATTTGTCAGGATTTCAACCTTTAGTAAGTGTTGCGGATGTTAAAAAAATCGTTTCACGCTGTATGGATGTGACCGATGATATTGATGTTGTACGGTTAGTTCCAAAGGAGGCAGATGTTTCGAAAATGACATTTATTTCATTTAAAATCGGACTTGATCCTGGTCTGAAGAGTCAATCATTAGATGCTTCAACATGGCCGAATGGACTTCTGTTCAGAGAGTTTGTTGAAAATTCTGTAAAACGTTCTCAAGGAAAGGGTGCACTTACCGTCCCTTTAGACAGTGGCACTCCTCAACCTTCGTTGACGCAACCTCGGATCCGGGACACCCAGCAATAAGTACTAAGGAAGTCTCCCTATCACTCCACCCAGTCGTGCTCGCCGCTGATATCCACCATCGTCATCGTCCCGGTCCTGTAGTCGGTGATGGTAGTGGAGGCTTGCGAATTGCTACTCCAGGCGAGTATAATGTGTTACAAGAACCCGCGGTACCTGACATTTTCCCGCTTTCCAGTGCAATTTATTCAAATTGTCTACGTATTTACTACCAAAACGTGCGTGGATTGAGGACAAAAATTGATGTTTTTTTCCTAGCTGTCTCGGATGCTGAATACGACATCATCGTTCTGATGGAAACCTGGCTGAATGACCAAATTTTCTCCGTACAACTCTTCGGTCATCTTTATGATGTTTTCAGAACTGATCGATCCCCGCTGAACAGTCATAAAACAAGAGGCGGAGCCGTCCTGATTGCAGGATCGAAAAAATTAAGCAGTTCAGTTGATCGAACAACAACGTGTCTACATCGCTGGAGCAGCTATGGGTTTTAGTTGAACTTCCGCCGATTTCGTTGAGCATCGGAGTAATTTATCTACCTCCTGACCGAAGACTCGACTCAGTGAGTATAAATGAGCATATAGATTCGTTGAGCGCGGTATCCTCTCGATTGAGCCCACGCACTCCTGCTTTACTGTTCGGGGACTATAATCAACCTGGTTTACGTTGGTGCTTTCATGAGGGAGGACTACCTTTCGTTGATCCACTGCTTTCATATATTCCTACTGCCTGCTCCGCTCTTCTCGATGGCTTCAACCTGAACGGGTTCACTCAAATTTATACGATGGCGAACAGAAACGAGCGCTTGTTAGATCTTATCCTCGCAAATGACATCGCTTTACCGGTCAGTACCGTCACTTTACCTATCGTGCCACTGATTGATCTCGACCTCGACCATCCCGCTCTTGCTGTTGAGTTTAAGGTGCCCATTCCAAATGAGTATGACGAACCGTCTATTTCGTACTCTCTGGACTATCGCCGAGCAGACTACACTGAACTGAATGACATGCTTTCAGCTGTTAACTGGCAATTTATTGAAACGTCAACTAATATCAATGACGCCGTAGAATATTTTTGCGATGCGGTAAATGTTGTTTCCCGTACTGTTCCCGTCAGTCGCCCTCTTAAAAAACCACCGTGGACAAACAGGCGCTTACGCGCTCTTAAACGAACGCGATCGTCAGCTCTTCGAAAATTTTGTAGTTTCCGATCTTCGTATTTCAAACAACAACTAAAAATCGCTACCAGTCAATACCGCCGTTACAATATGTTCCTATATCGGCGCTATATAAGACGTACTGGACTCAATCTCCGTCGAAACCCTAAACTTTTTTGGTCTTTTGTGAATTCAAAAAGAAGAGAGACTGGTCTTCCGCACTCGATGTTTTTCGGAAATCAAACAGCCTGCAACGAGAAGGAAAAGTGTGATTTATTTGCGCATCACTTCAAGAATGCATTTCATGACAATTCTGCAACACAGATTCAAATTGACGAGGCAACTGCTGGTGCACCACGTGATATATATATTTCCATATTCCTCTCATAACTCAGCAAATGGTCGAGACAGCAATTCGAAAATTAAAGCTGTCGTTCGCTGCTGGTCCTGATGGTATTCCTTCATCTGTGTTGAAACGTTGCGCAGGAGCACTCAGTTATCCATTATCGAAATTGTTTAATCTTTCAACTTTACAAAACGAGTTTCCTTCACGATGGAAGTTTTCTTATATGTTCCCGGTTCACAAAAAGGGCGATAAACGTGACATTTCCAACTATCGTGGTATTACGTCTTTGTGTGCATGTTCGAAGCTATTCGAAATTATCGTAAACGATATTTTGTTTGCCAGTAGCAGAACCTACATAGATAATGAACAGCACGGGTTTTACCCGAATTCCAGATCCTTTATGGAAGTTTTCTTATATGTTCGATGGAAGTTTTCTTATATGTTCCCGGTTCACAAAAAGGGCGATAAACGTGACATTTCCAACTATCGTGGTATTACGTCTTTGTGTGCATGTTCGAAGCTATTCGAAATTATCGTAAACGATATTTTGTTTGCCAGTAGCAGAACCTACATAGATAATGAACAGCACGGGTTTTACCCGAAACGATCGGTTACATCGAATCTTATGATATTCACCTCAAAATGCGTGCAGACCATGGATTCTGGATGGCAAATCGATGCAGCGTATATGGATCTTAAAGCGGCATTTGATCGAGTAGATCACAAAATACTTCTGTCCAAGCTTCAACTACTGGATGTCTCAACGATGAGCGTAGAGGGGTTTAGATCGTATCTGATAAACCGTTCTGTACAGGTTAAAATCGGTTCTTCAACATCTGAAGTTTTCTCGAATTTTTCTGGAGTTCCGCAAGGCAGCAATCTTGGTCCGTTGCTGCTTTCGCTTTTCATGAACGATGTTTCACAGCTGTTACCACCGGAATCCAGATTATTTTATGCAGACGATGCAAAAATTATGAAGGTTATCAAGCGTCTCGCGGAGTGTCTTGTACTACAACATATGATACAAAAGTTCGTAGATTGGTGTTCAAAAAATTGTTTGTGTCTGAGTATCGAGAAATGCTGCGTCATATCTTTCTATCGGAAAACTGATCCTATCTTGTATGGCTATGAAATCTCAGGAAGGTCCATAACACGAGTAGAATGTATGAAGGATCTTGGTGTCACTCTAGATCGTGAAATTACCTTTAGACTGAACTATGACGATATGTTGGCCAAAGCAAACCGTCAACTTGGTTTCATCTTCAAGGTAGCCAAAGAGTTTCGAGACCCACTTTGTTTAGGATCATTGTACTGTTCACTTGTACGTTCAATACTAGAGTCAAACGCTGTGATTTGGTGCCCCTACCATGCTTACTGGATCGCTAGGATTGAGACTGTTCAACATATATTTGTGAGGTACGCTCTGCGCCTGTTACCGTGGCGTGACCCTATGAACCTACCATCATACGAAGATCGCTGCCGTTTGTTGAATCTCGAGCCATTGGAGGTACGACGCATAACTGCTCAAGCAACTTTCGCTGCCAAACTACTTTTGGGCGACATAGATAGTCCAACGTTACTCATGCGCCTAAACCTCTACGCACCTGAAAGATCACTTCGCCAGCGGAACTTCCTTTCTCTTGAACCACGAAATAGAATGTACGGACAACATGAGCCTTTTCGGACAGTTTGTATGCGGTTCAACGAATTCTCTCAACTATTCGATTTTAATGTGTCGTCAACCGTGTTTCATAAACGCTTACTTGACAATTTCCACATAGTGAATAGCGATAGTTAGGTTTAGTTTTTAAATTTTAATTGTTTGTTTTTATTCATTAAGACAACATATGTCAGATGAAGTTATACAAATATACAAATATACAAATATACTCATATTTTCAAATATATCACTAGAATATCTGTCAAGAAATTATTGTTTCAATTTTGAATAAAATGAGGAACTTGCTTTGGGTATGAACTAACATAACCGTTTTAATTTGTAAACAGTTATGTCAAGTTAATAAGAATTTTTCTTTATTTTGCATCGCCGCACTAAATTATTAAACATACTTTACCCTATAGATCTGGACCCGATAAAATATGAAATTTTATTTGAACCTGATTGTGGAAATCGAACAAATCATCTCAGAGAAAATTGAGAGAGTTTTGATTTATTTTCGGTATTTCTGGAACCGGGAATCTGGATCCAGTATAGCCTTATTTATTTTTCTTTATTTGACAAATACTCACGCACATACCCACACAGACACATAAATTGCTCAGCTCGATGAACTACGTCGAATGATATAGGTACTTAGGCCTCTGATATAATGACTTAGGCCACTGAGCCAATTTTTACTAGTCAATTTTTCAAGTGATTGCATAAACTTTCTATATGCGAAATGTATCGTTACCATGATGTTTCAATAGCACCAGCAAGTAGGTACAAATTGCATAAAATTTACTATTCATTTATTTATAATTTACTTTGTTTTCCCTTGAAAAATATAGATTTAAATGTGGCCCATATTTCGGAATTGCCCTATAATTTCGGAACCGGAAATCGGATCAGGATGAAATTGCACAGTATCTTTTAAGACGATAAGAGCTTTAATTTGATTCGTGAAATTCGGTTTAACCGTTGCTGAGAAATCGGAATGAGTTCCTTTTTTGGAGCTTTTCTTCATTATTATCGGTGCTTACGGAAGCGCAAACCGGGGACTCGTATTAACAAAGTTGTTTTATATATTCACTAGCTAACAAGACTTGGTAACTATCAGTCGTTGTTGAACAGTCGTTCGCACCGCACGCGTATAGCTCTTGGCTCCTGGAAATTTTTTCTGGCTACCTAGAGTTTCATTGATTCAAGGCTTCAGTCATTTTCAAGGCTACCTGAATCACTAACAGTCTTTTTAAAGACTAAAAATTAATCAGCCTTTCTCAAGGCTATACAAAGAGTGATATTAGAGTGACTAAGTGATACAAAGAGTGATATTAGAGTGACTAAGTGTTATTAGAGCGACTAAGAAATTAATCAGCCTTTTTTAAGGCTAGCTATTCAAAGAACTATTATTCAAAATTCCATTCATTTCAAAAATGCCTGCGACCAACCGGAAAGTCAACAAGCCTAAGGCTAAAAATAATTCAATACGGAATAAATCACAATCCGTTATTCAACATTTTTCTAATAACATTCACGATCTTATAGAATCTGAATGTAAAAATAAAAGACAACGGACGGATTTCCCTTCTGTGGATTCTATGCCGTCTAACAATATTTACGAGATTCTTCCTGAATCCGATTGTAGCGACATAGAAGAAAATTCATCAAAAATTCCCAAAATGGACGCTGGGAAGAAACAACAATCTATGCCACCAGTGACGGTGATGATTTCCGACTTCAAAGCATTCCGTACTGAGCTTTCTACTTTTCTCCCGGAAGTAAAAGTCTCATTTCAAATCGGACGAAGAGGAGAATGTCGAGTATTGGTTGATGGATTGGAAGATTATGAACGTCTTATCCGATATTTGTCCGAGAAACTTCATAAATTTTATTCGTATGATATAAAATCAGACAGACCCTTCAAGGCTGTCTTGGAAAGCTTATCAAATGATCATAGTAGTGATGAAATTAAAAATGAACTAAAAAAATTGCTTGGTTTTGCCCCTTCCCAAGTAATACTTATGAAAAAAAGAGCGAATGGTACTTCTAAACCACGCTCTGGAATTTCCCATGAACTTTACCTAATACACTTCAATCGAAGTGATGTAAACAATTTGAAAACTTTAGAAAAAGTACGTTACATTTCCCACATTAAAATTCATTGGGAACATTATAAACGGCATAATCGTATTGCAAACTGCAAGGTCGTCGTTGCCAAGGCTTCGGCCATGGAACCAAAAATTGTCATATGGATTTACGGTGTTTGAATTGTGGTACATCGCATTCGAAAGACGTTGCGATGGAAATCATAAATCCAATTATTTGAAATGTCCTGTCAGGGAAAAATTTTTGAACGCTCCTTCACTTAGACAACAAGTCAAATCAACGACTTTAAATTTACAGAACATACCTGAAAATCAAAAAAACCGTTACAAATGCCACGCCTAATTCTTCTAAGGCACTTATTTCTTTGAATTCAAAACAAAAAACAGGTACGCCTGCCAATTCCTCTTCTAACGAAAACAATTTATTGACAGTGACGGTGATGATTTCCGACTTCAAAGCATTCCGTACTGAGCTTTCTACTTTTCTTCCGGAAGTAAAAGTCTCATTTCAAATCGGACGAAGAGGAGAATGTCGAGTATTGGTTGATGGATTGGAAGATTATGAACGTCTTATCCGATGTTTGTCCGAGAAGCTTCATAAATTCTATTCGTATGATATAAAATCAGACAGACCCTTCAAGGCTGTCTTGGAAAGCTTATCAAATGATCAAAGTAGTGATGAAATTAAAAATGAACTAAAAAAATTGCTTGGTTTTGCCCCTTCCCAAGTAATACTTATGAAAAAAAGAGCGAATGGTACTTCTAAACCACGCTCTGGAATTTCCCATGAACTTTACCTAATACACTTCAATCGAAGTGATGTAAACAATTTGAAAACTTTAGAAAAAGTACGTTACATTTCCCACATTAAAATTCATTAGGAACATTATAAACGGCATAATCGTATTGCAAACTGCAATGTCGTCGTTGCCAAGGCTTCGGCCATGGAACCAAAAATTGTCATATGGATTTACGGTGTTTGAATTGTGGTAAATCGCATTCGAAAGACGTTGCGATGGAAATCATAAATCCAATTATTTGAAATGTCCTGTCAGGGAAAAAATTTAAACGCTCCTTCACTTAGACAACAAGTCAAATGAACAACTTTGAATTTGCAGAACATACCTGAAAATCAAAAAACCGTTACAAATGCCACGCCTAATTCTCCTAAGGCACTTATTTCTTCGAATTCAAAACAAAAAACAGGTACGCCTGCCAATTCCTCTTCTAACGAAAACAATTTATTGACAGGTAGATCGACCTCGTCATCATCTTCTTGTAATTTCAGTTATGCTAGGTAGAAATCTACCACTTAAATTTTCTAACGTAAATAATCAAAACAGACAGGACCGCCTTGCAGTTCATCTTCTAACGAAAACAATTTATTAATAGGTAGACCGGCCAAATCATCTTCTTCTAATGGCAGTCTACCTACAAATATTCCTTCAATGCCATTCGATTCTTTAAATGAAGTTGATTTAGGCGACATAACTGAAAATAAAATGATCAACTTACAAGATCAACTTTTTCAAATGATCATCCGAATGAATTCGACTTCATCACTTTTTGAAGCATTTCAAATCGGATGGCAATTTGCAAATAATATTATAATGAATTTTAAATTTAACAGTGATGTTAAATAATTATTTCAATATTTTAAATTGGAAAGCTCGATATTTGAAATCGAGTGAAGATGAATTTTATAATTTTCTCAAAGTTCACAAAATCCATATTGCCATTGTGACAGAAACTTTTCTTAAACCAAATGTCGAATTGAAAAGCTATCGACATTATGTGGTTCATAGATTTGACAGGTTTACTGGAATGGGTGGTGGAGTTGCCATTTTTTCCAATGGCAAATTAAACATCGAAATTTATCTTCTTTCAATACTAAAGTTATTGAAAGCTTGGGAATTGAAACCATTCATGGAATTTATTTCATCGCTGGAGCATATTTGCCATTCCAATGCACCGGCGAATAATTAAATTTCTTTAAAGGCGATTTGCAAAAACTCATAAGATATCGACCGAAATTTTTCGTAATAGGGGACTTAAATGCTAAGCATGTCCAGTGGAATTGAAGGCAAAATAACAGTAATGGTAAAATACTTCATAATCAACTCTCAGCTGGTTACTTCACAGTTCTTCATCCCAGTAATCCGACTTGTTTCTCTTCCGTGAAAAACCCGTCTACAATTGATCTGGTTCTAACAGATCAAAGTCACATTTGTAGTGAACCGATTACACAGGCTGACTTTGACTCAGATCATCTTCCTGTAACATTCAGACTTTCCAACGAAGCTTTAATTAATCCAATTAGTTCTATATTCAACTATCATAGAGCTAATTGGTTGAATTACAGATCTCACATTGAAAATCATGTGGATCATGAAACTATTTTAGAAAATTCTGCGGACATCGACACAGCAATTGATAATTGGAATCATTACATTTTCGAAGCTAGAAACCTTTCAGTTCCCAAAGCTCAAACTAAATTAAATTCTCCTATCATCGATGACAATCTTCAACTGCTCATTCGGTTGAAGAATGTTCGTCGACGACAATATCAACGTTCTCGTGATCCTGCTATGAAAAACAAGGATTTACAAAAAGAAATTGAACATAGATTTACTCTTTTGCGAAATGAAAATTTCGCTAGAGAAGTTGAACAAATTAAACCATATTCTAAATCTTTCTGGAAACTTTCTAAGGTTTTTAAGAAACCTCAGAAACCAATTCCTGCTCTCAAGGAAGGAAATCAAATACTTCTTACGGATGGCGAAAAAGCTAAAAAACTTGCTCAGCAGTTAGAGAGTGTCCACAATTTTAATTTGAACGTTGTGAATCCTATTGAAAATGAAGTCTCACTGAAATATGATCATATTTCAACCCAAGTGTTATCACAAGATGACATTATTGAGACTAATTTTGATGAAATTAAATCAATTATTAGGAAACTTAAAAACATGAAGGCTCCTGGTAATGATGGAATTTTCAATATTCTTATTAAAAATCTTCCCGATGTTACCTTGAGACTCCTGGTTAAAATTTTCAACAAGTGTTTTTCATTAGCTTACTTCCCAAAAAGATGGAAAAACGCTAAAGTAATTCCTATTCTCAAACCTGATAGAAACCGAGCAGAAACATCAAGTTATCGACCAATTAGCTTACTTTCTTCTACCAGTAAACTTTTTGAAAAAAATATCTTGTTGAGAATGATGTCTGATATACATAAGAATTCAATTTTTTTACCAGAGCAGTTTGGATTTCGTCATGAACATTCAACTACTCATCAACTTGTAAGAGTTACGAACATGATAAAAGCAAATAAATCTTCTGGGTTATCCACTTGAGTTGCTCTTCTAGACATAGAAAAAGCATTCGACAGTGTTTGGCACAAAGGTTTAATAGCAAAAATGTCTGATTTCCAGTTTCCTATTTATTTGATCAAAATGATTCAAAATTATTTAACTGATCGTACTCTTCAGGTTAGCTATCAGAATTGTAAATCTGAATTGCTACCCGTACGAGCCGGTGTTCCGCAGGGTTCGAGCGTAGCTCCAATCTTGTATAACATTTTCACTTCTGATCTTCCAAATCTACCCGTTGGTTGTCAGAAATCGCTATTCTGTGACGACACAAGTCTGTTAGCCACAGGTAGAAATCTAAGAGTGATCTGCAGTCGCCTACAAAGAAGTTTGTCAAAACCGGTTCAGCCTTCTCCGAGAAAACCTAGTGAGATTGTTTGACACATATACACACATACACACACACACACACACACACACACACACACACACACACACACACATACACACACACACACACACACACACACACACACACACACACACACACACACACACACACACACACACAGAGACACACACAGACATTGCTCAGCTCGATGAACTGAGTCGAACGGTATATGACACTTGGCCCTGCGGGCCAATTTTCACTAGTCGGTTTTTCAAGTGATTGCATAACCTTTCTATATGAGAAAGACAAAAAGTATCTGTTGGACATTTGTAATCTGTAGATGCAAAAGACGAGAAGGTTTTATGCCAGTTGGAAAAAGAGGTTTAAAGAACCTCAGCTCCAGTGGGCTTTTTCCGGCTCCAAACAAATAAACAAGATATAGACACTGAAGAATGCTTTTGTGAACTACTCGAATCAATCTGAATCAATTGATGTCAAAAATGAGCCCAAATTAGTGTCACAAATTATTCAATAAAAAGATAAAAAATGTTTCTGAGATTGTTTTGAAGAAAGAGGAAGGCATTATCACACCACTAGGTGGATTAAGAAGGGTTTTTAAATTAGCATCACTCTTCTCAAAGTCAAAAATCAAAATCAAAAATGAGCCGAAATTAGTGTCAGAAATTATTTTATTAAAATAAAAAATTATAATACTATTTTGAAGAAAGAGAAAGGTGGATTAAGAAGGTTGTTTTTTAATACTTTTGTAGTGATTATATTCGCAAGCCGCAGGTTTCCATCGATGTCAATAATCCACAGGTGCGGTTGGAGTAAATTGTGCGATTAAGGATAAGTGGCCATAACCGGTGTGTCTGGTCGAAAATAGTTCTCGGGCTTTCATTGTTTGGACTATTCTTCAGAAAGTTCTTTTTGTGTTGCAGGAGTGTGGTAGTGTGGCATTTTCAGTGATTATCTGTCAAAATTAAACCGAATGCAGCACTTAGGTTTAACGTATGACAAAAAACTCACTTTCAAGGATCACATTGAAGGAATCCAGGCAAAGTGTAATAAATATATTAAATATTTATATCCACTTATAAACAGAAATTCTAAGCTCTGTCTTAAAAACAAATTGTTAATTTATAAACAAATTTTCAGACCAGCCATGCTTTATGCAGTACCAATTTGGTCGAGTTGTTGTTCCAGCAGGAAGAAAACGCTTCAGAGGATTCAGAATAAAATTCTGAAAATGATTTTGAAGCGTCCTCCCTGCTTTAGTACAAATGAGTTACACAGACTCACAAATATAGAACCATTAGATGTAATTTCACATAATATGTAAAGCAAATTCCGACAAAAATCGATGCAATCTTCAATTGAATCGATTCGCTCTCTGTATTAGTTAGTAAGTTAGTATATAAGTTCCTTTTCCCCATTACACAATACAAGTAGGTTTAGAATTTTCCCTACACAAAAATCTCAGAATTGCGGAAGCATATGATGTCCTCATGGTAACAACCAAATCATATATATATATATATATATATATATATATATATATATATATATATATATATATATATATATATATATATATATATATATATATATATATATATATATATATATATATATATATATATATATATATATATATATATATATATATATATATATATATATATATATATATATATATATATATATATATATATATATATATATATATATATATATATATATATATATATATATATATATATATATATATATATATATATATATATATATATATATATATATATATATATATATATATATATATATATATATATATATATATATATATATATATATATATATATATATATATATATATATATATATATATATATATATATATATATATATATATATATATATATATATATATATATATATATATATATATATATATATATATATATATATATATATATATATATATATATATATATATATATATATATATATATATATATATATATATATAATGGATCAACTTTTGGGTGGCTTTCTAAAAAATACCAAGATCTTTCATTTGCTTCTTAGTTTGTGAAAATCGGTTGTGAAATTTCCAAGAAAATGGAGGGCGCATTTTTTCATTAATTTGCGCATAATTTCTTGTAATTCCGGAACCAGAAGTCGATTTAAAACGAAATTCAAGGAAATTAAATGAGGTCATAAGACTTTCCATTTAAATCTAAGTTTGTGAAAATCGGTTCATCCTTCTCTGAGAAGCTCGTGTGATTACTTTTTCTCTTCTTTTGGTGCATATCACCCTTTATCACTCATACATACAGACACACACAGGTCGTCGAATGGTATATGATAATTAGCCTCCCGAGCCTCGGATGTATAGTCGGTTTTCACTGCGATGGCATAGCCTTTCTTTATTAAAAAGACAAAACCGCTTAACTTAGGAAATTCGCGTAAAAAAACTGCGTAACTTCGGAAATCCGCGTATAAAAAGCCGCATAAAAACCGCATCAAAAACCGCGTAAAAACAGTCCTCAGTGTATATACCTATATCAGTTTTTTTATAATAAATTTGTTTTATTTGGCTCATTTGCTTTAGCTTAACGTGGCCGATGGTCTTGTTGTGATAGGAGAAGAAGGGACGCCGTATTAAGGGGGCGGCATACTCCTCTAGAGTTAGTAAAGGAATGTGAGGAGGGTGGGACTTACAAATTTTTTAATTGATTGATTTTGAATTGAAATACATCATTCGTTTGTGGCACAAATTTTTTAGAGTTTTCTGGATCTTTACGTTCTTCAGATTGTAACGAGAGAGATTATCCTTTGCTGGAATTCTTTGTTGTTGTGCTCTGACGTTGATGTTGCCTTTTTGGGTAGTTCTCAGTAACTCAGTCAGTTCAAGGCAGGTGCCTGCTCCGAAGCATTGTTTACACAGGTCATACTTTCAGCAGCCTAAAGAAGAGTGCGATAGAGCTGTAGACGAGAGAGAGATAGGGAGAGCACTAAATTTGGGCATTGATGGTTTTCTAGAAGTTATAGATGAGAATCATATAAGGAAGATTTCGAGTTTCCAAGACGTCGCGGATTGATACGAAGGGTGGTATACCTCGGGCCCAAAGGGAACCTATGAGTTGGGACCTGGCATCACAGTACTCAAAACACATCCAAACAACATGCTCGATGTCATGATAACCCTCACCGAAATTTAAATCCAAAGGGAACCTATGAGTTGGGACCTGGCATCACAGTACTCAAAACACATCCAAACAACATGCTCGATGTCATGATAACCCTCACCGAGTATTGAATGGCGAACATGGTCTTTAGTGCTGAGTCAAATTGTGATTAATTTTGTGTGAGATAGGTAGCTTTTCGTGAAAATTTTTTAACTAAGCAAGTGACTAATTGTGCTTTAAACAGATAAGTAGAAAGTGTTTCGTAAATATTTCTATTTTGTGCTGTAAATTGTGTCAATAATCGCCGTGCGGCGATCACTCAAACAAAGCGGCGTCGTACCGTGGTATATTAAATGTATTGTCTATTGTTTTTGCATGGTTCACTTTGCTTTAATTTCTCCCCAAGCTGTGTGTCGGGCCGGTTTGGTTTGTGCATGAATGATTGGTGAATGTGTGAAATGTAATGAAAAAATAACCATAATAACCAAACAAAAACAATAACCATATACGTACCATATTAGAATTGCATGTTCAGTTTGCGAGAATGGCTATCACCAGCACTGTATTGGGTTTACGAGAGCCATTGCCGGTTGGGTTTCAGATACACCGGCGCTTATGTTTGAATGTGCTGATTGTTTGGAAGGTGCCGCGATGTCTAATATAACGTCGAAAGATGATGTTCTTTCACTCATTAGTAATATGGAGAGATGGAGAAATTTAAATCCATCACTGATTCGCTCTGCGGGAGAGCATCGAGGCAAATATTAATATTGCGATAGAGAGTGGAATTGAGAAACTGATCAGATCGTCCAATGATGATCTGGAGAGTAAAATGGCCTGTTTAGATGTGTGGCCAAAAAGTTGGAAAATTTGAAAAGTTTCGTGATTGTGAATAATCAGTGCAATGATAATGAGTTAGTCGTAGTGAAAAGAAAGAAGATTGTTGTAGATAGAGCACCGAATGTTTCAACAATGAAAATTGTTCTAAATGCAATGCAGCTCATAGAACATCTGAATGTACTTCAACTGATTATAAATGCGGTAATTGCTTAAAAATGAACACGGAACGTAAAATGAATTTAGACACCAACCATCCAGCGTTTAGCAAACAGTGTCTTGTATATCTGAGATTGCTTGAAACGAAAAAGGCGGGTGGGTGATGTCAGAGACATTACTGGAAGTCGTGAATACGAAAACACTCCTTAACACTTCCGAATATCAATTAGTTGATCAATTGTATGAATTATTCCCCTTTTTCACATTTTTCGCAAAAACAAAGAAGGCTTCACTTTATCTCGAGTACTGTGAATTTCACACAGCGAAAAGTGCACAAATCTAACCAAACTGTTCTAGATTTGCACTAAACTGAGGATAATTACCTTCGATTTGCGAACAACAAATCCAGTAATAAGCCGTCACTCGTTTACGCCTGAGACGTCAGAAATAATATAGCACTTGTGCAATATTGTTTGGAGGTTGCATAAGTAGTGCAAACTTTGCGTCTGCTTAGCGGTAAGTTGAACTGCTAGGCACGAGATGGCAGTTCAATTTGAAATGCTTTAAGCACTGACGAGCCGAAGGCGAAAGGCGAAGAAATAGAAATCCTAATAGTTCTTTAGAAAACTTTTAGAGCCATTAGAACGGCTGATTTTGTATAATACTCTCCACCGTTGTTTTTTCACCAATGCTAATGACTGGCAGCTGTGACGTAATCGCTCTCTTCGAAAGCGGAAGTAGCTGTGCAGACGA
The DNA here is from genome assembly GCF_030247185.1 of Malaya genurostris. Lineage (NCBI taxonomy): Eukaryota > Metazoa > Arthropoda > Insecta > Diptera > Culicidae > Malaya > Malaya genurostris. The sequence goes on along the minus strand of NC_080571.1, from coordinate 164,896,411 downwards.
CACAAAACACATCTGCTCGCAGTGGCGATAGAATCCAAACTGATTCAATTTTTGTTAAGAGGTTTCTTTTTATGTGACTTCGTTTGTAGTTTTTTCACTAATGGGCGGTCCTAACGGCTATAAAAATAGCCGCATACAGAATTTTAATGTCGATTATTTCATTTCGGATTAGTATAATTTTTTGAAAGAAACTATCAATATGCTGTAGGGATTCGTTTCCAGCATTCAGAAGGGTCAAATTACGTAATTCTCTACGACATAAAACTCTGGAACATTTTTCGCAAAAAAAGGAAGGCTTCACTTTATCTCGATTACTGTGAATTTCACACAGCGAAAAGTGCACAAATCTAACTGTTCTTGATTTGCACTACACTGAGGATAATTATCGTCGATTTGCGAACAACAAATCCTAATAGTTCCTTAGAAAAGTTTTAGAGTCATTAGAACGGCTGATTTTGTGTAATGCTCTCCACCGTTGTTTTTTCACTAATGCTAATGACTGACAGCTGTGACCTAATCGCTCTTGTCGAAAGCGAAACTAGCTGTGCAGACGATACAAAACATATCTGCTCGCAATGGCGATAGAATCCAAACTGATTCAATGTTTGTTAAGAGGTTTCTTTTTATGTGATTTCGTTTGTAGCTTTTTCACTGATGGGTGGTCCTAACGGCTATAAAAAATAGCGGCATACAGAATTTTAATGTCGATTATTTCATTTCGAATTTGCATTTCATTGAAAGAAACTATCAGGATGCTGTACGGGATTCATTCCTGCCTTTCAGAAGGACCAAATTGTGGAACTCACTACGATATTAAACACTGTTCGGAACAGATATTTTGTTCTCTTCCTCAGAACGCGTTCGGATTGGCTGGTATTGACATGGGTCAAATGAGACAGGTTTTTCTATAGTGTACTATTGAAATACTTCAATGCTTTTGCTATACACGTTTAAGTTGAAAAATTTCGATTGTATTGGTAGTTAGATCATATAAATCCTTTCACAGATCACTCAGCTATGAGCTTTCAAAATACGAGAAAGGCAAACGCGCCTTATGAATTATCCTCTTTGATACTCGTTTATACCAAACATTTCAGAAAAGCTTAATTTTGAACTATTTGAAATTTGTAATTTGTCACACAACTAAAAATTTTATCATAAAATTGTGATCATATTTCCGATGGCATGTAGCAAAAATTATGTTGATTCGATAGATACAACAATAGATATTCACAATCAAAAACTCTCTCAGAGGGTAAATTTTGAAAAGGCCCCCCATAATAAAGTAAGTCGTATTCACGACAAAAGAACAACATAATTTCAATGGAATAGCAACTAATGGTTGAGAGGCGCTCAGAAATTTTGACGACTTGACGACTGAACATAGCCGGTTTGTCTTCTAATTATGTCGCAATACGTAATCTTATAGAGGATAGATATCCTTCATTAGTTTTGCTTTTAGAAACACATATAACACATAGATCAATAAGTCCCGAGACTAACAATGGAAGCAAAATTTTTTTTGCAAATTTTTTTTTATAATAAAATTTTTATTGGGCTCATTTGCGTTAGATTAACGTGGCCGATTGTCTTGTTGTTAGGTGGAAAAGAGTGGAAGCCATATCATGGGGCGACCTGCTCCCCTAGAGTTAGTAAAGGAGTGTCAGGAGGGTGGGACCTATACTGTATTGATTTTGAACATATTTTGATATTACAAATCATTCATTAATAGCTTGCATCTTTTAAACACACTTTGCATTTACGGGTTCTCGACGTTCTCCAGATTGTAACGAGGAAGAGACTATACTAAACTCGGATGCTTTGTTGGTGTACTTTGATGTTGGTGTGTCATTTATGGATGGTTTCCAGCAATACAGCTTGACCAGTGTTCAGTTCGTTTGGGGTAGGACCATTGTAGAAGAAAGAAAGAGAAAGAGAGGGAACTAGATTTGCACGTTTATAGCTTTGAGGAAGTTATAGAGGTAGGTCATGTAAAGGAGATCTCGGGCTGCCAAAACGTCACGGACTGGAACATAAGGTGGTCTACCTCGGGCCCGAAGGGAATCAATTAGCTGGAGTCTGACGTCGCAATACTCGGAGCACACCCAAACAACATGCTCGATGTCATGATAACCGTTTCCGCAAACGCAAAGATTACTCTCACTAAGGCCAACACGATGAAGATGCGCTTTGAGCAAAGAGTGGTTGGACATAAGTCTTGACATTGTGCGAATAAAGTCCCGGTTCACATCCAACCCTCGGAACCAAGCTTTCGTCGATACCTGCGGTATAATAGAATGTAACCACCGTCCTAGATATCCATCATTCCAGGAGGTTTGCCAGCTGACGAGTGCCTCTTGACGAGAACGACTGAAAAATTCATTGAAGCAGATTGGTCTTTCATAGGTTTCACCTTGTAATGCGCCCCCCTTGGCCAGTGAGTCCGCCATCTCATTACCCCTTACGGAACAATGTGATGGGACCCAAACCAAGGTAATCCGGTATGATTTTTCAGATAAAGCACTCAGTTGTTCCGTATTTTCCCCAGGAAATACGGCGAGTACTTTCCAGGCTTCACTGTGCGAAGAGCCTCGATAGAGCTGAGACTGTCCGATACAATGAAGTAGCGGTCTGTGGGCAAAGTTTCAATGATCTCAAGGGTATACTGAACTGCAGCTAGTTCTGCGACGTAAACCGAAGCCGGATCACTGAGTTTATAGGAGGCGGTGAAGTTTTCATTAAAAATACCGAATCCAGTGGACCCGTCGAGATGTGATCCGTCAGTGTAAAACATTTTATTACAGTCGACTTCTCTAAATTTGTCATTAAAAATATTTGGGATCACTTGAGGGCATACGTGATCCGGGATTCCATTAATATCTTTTTTCATGGATGTGTCGAAAAACACCGTAGAATTAGAAGTATCATAGAAACGAACCCTGTGAGGATGGTAGGAAGAAGAATTATTGTTACGTGACATGAAATCAAAGTACAATGTCATAAATCGGGTCTGAGAATTAAGCTCGACTAGCCGTTCAAAGTTATCGATAACCAACGGGTTTAAGACGCTACATCGAATGAGTTGTCGATATGAGAGACCCCACAAACGGTTTTTCAACGGGAGAATTCCCGCCAGTACCTCGAGACTCCCCGTATGAGTCGACTGCATACAACCCAAGGCTATACGCAAGCAATGATACTGGACTCTCTCCAGCTTGATAAAGTGTATTTTCGCGGCTGTACGGAAACAGAAACATCCATACTCCATCACTGACAATATCGTTGTTTGGTACAGCCTTATAAGATCTGTTGGGTGAGCTCCCCACCAAGTCCCGGTCACTGTACGTAGAAAGTTGATTCTTTTTTGGCATTTTCGTTTCAGATACCTAATGTGACATCCCCAGGTACCTTTGGAATCGAACCAGACTCCGAGGTATTTGAATGTGAAGGCCTGAGCTATGGTTTGACCCATTAGTTGAAGCTGTAGTTGTGCAGGTTCACGCTTCCTGGAAAATACTACCAACTCTGTTTTCTCCGTGAAGAATTCGATACCCAGCTTTAGAGCCAATGTAGACAAAGTGTCTAAGGTAGTTTGTAATGTTCCTTGCAGGTCGGTAGACTTGGATCCTATAATAGACACCACGCCATCATCTGCAAGTTGCCTTAACGTGCAAGAATTTTCAAGACATTCATCGATGTCACTGACGTAAAAGTTATAAAGAAGGGGGCTGAGGCATGAGCCCTGGGGAAGGCCCATGTAACTAATTCGTGAGGTCGTCAAGTCTTCATGTGTAAAAAACATGTGCTTTTCCGATAATAAGTTGTGCAAAAAACTGTTGAAAAGTGGGGAAAGACCATGCTTGTGCAGCTTCTCCGAGAGAATTTTTATGGAAACTGAATCAAAAGCCCCCTTTATGTCCAAGAATACTTATGCCATTTGCTTCTTGTGAGCGAATGCCATTTGAATTTTTGTAGAAAGCAGCGCAAGGCAATCGTTCGTTCCTTTGCCTTTACGGAAGCCAAATTGTGTATCTGAAAGCAAGCCACTTGTTTCCATCCATTCATCGAGACGAAACAGAATCATTTTTTCCAGCAGTTTCCTAATAGAGGAAAGCATTGCAATTGGCCGATACGAGTTGTGGTTGGAGACTGGTTTGTCCGGTTTCTGAATAGCGATAACCCTCACTTGTCTCCAGTCTTGAGGAACAAAGTTCTGTTCGACGAACTTGTTGAACAAGTTCAACAGACGTTTTTTCGCGATATCGGGAAGATTTTTAAGCAAGTTGAATTTAATTTTATTACGCCCTGGGGCATTGTTGTTGCACGATAAGAGGGCAAGAGAAAACTCCGTCATCGTAAAGGGGGTATCGTTTTCAGTGCATCGAGAGGACGCGACGCGATAGGTATTCGATTCCCGAACAAAATCCGGGCAATCTTTCTTGGCGAAGTCAAATATCCAGCGATTTGAATATTTTACGGATTCGTTATTAGTGGTTGCATTTCTCATACAACGGGCTGTATTCCACAGAGTGGTCATCGATGTTTCCCTAGATAGGCCATTGACGAACCGACGCCAGTAACCTTTTTTTTGCTTTAATCAGATTTTTCATGGTCTTTTCTAATGATGCATATTTTTCGTAGTCTTCGCGCTTGCCACTGTTCCCGAATTTTTTATACGCGGATGATTTTGTTTTATTTATTTCCGAGCACTCTTTATCCCACCATGGGGTTGAAGGTCCCGTAGTGATTGTAGTTTTGGGTATTCGTTTGGTCTAGGCTTGAATCGCGGCGTTGAGGATCAAGTCAGCTAGGGATTTGTATTCTTCTTCAAGCGAATCTGGTTGTTTCGTTTCAAGAGCTTGGGATACCGCGGTCGAGTAGGAATTCCAGTCGATGTTTTTCGTGAGATCATATGTCATATCGACTGATGTCGGTGTTTGTGCTCCAGTGGATATTGAAACCAAAATCGGCAAGTGATCACTACCGTGGGGATCTGGAATTACCTTCCACTTGCAATCTAGCTGTAGTGATGTCGAGCAAAGGGATAAGTCCAGCGCACTAGAGCGGGCTGGCGGTCTTGGATTGCGTATCATTTCACCCGTATTTAAAATTGTAATATTGAAGTTGTCGCACAGATCATACATTAACGAAGAACGGTTATCATCATATAGGCAGCCCCACCCCGTATCATGCGAGTTAAAGTCTCCTAAAACTAACCGCGGAGTGGGAAGAAGCTCCATGATGTCTGCAAGTCGTCGATGCCCTATCGAGACTCTGGGAGGTATGTAGATAGAAGCTATACAAAGACCTTTGCCTCTAATTCTGATTTGACAAGCAACAACTTCAATGCCCGGGATCAATGGGAGGTTAATTCGATAAAATGAATAGCACTTTTTGATCCCTAAAAGAACCCCTCCATAGGAGTCTCCTCGATCCAGGCGTATAATGTTGAAATTGTGGAAGTCAAAGTTTATATTTGAAGTGAGCCATGTTTCACACAATGAAAATACGTCGCAGTTACGCGAATTTATCAAAAATTTGAAAAGAATCTAATTTTGGGATGATACTTCTGCAATTCCACTGGAGTATAGTGATCATATTCTCGATTTCTGTAGGTATTTCAGTCATCGATAGATACGATCGCTGCAAGGAGGGGCCATTCTTCAGTCAACTGTTTTAAAAATGTTCTTACTGTTGGTAATAAAGCCGTTAGAATACTTTTAAGAGGATCAGTTATATTGAAGGCTGTTAATATCCAGTCCACGATATCAGAGAGTTTCAGTAATCCAACGTTTGTCGGGTTTTGTGGTTGTGTTTTGGGATCACTTGGGTTTTTCAGTGTCCCTGGAAGTGCTGGAAATTCCTGGTTGTAATTCGATTTTCGAAATCCAGGAGGTATTGGCTTCAGCTCTGTGACATTGTTGTTTTGGTTCCGTTTTAATATTTTAGTTTCTAGTATTTTTAGACCTTTGCGAGGAAGCTTAGGAGAGGACATAATTGGTCGTTTCCTGTTTGTTCCTAGCTGAACAGAAGAAGGTCCTTCGTCGGGGTCATTTGAAACATCAGCGTCAGTCGACAGAAAAGCGAATGGGTTGTCAGAGATATGTGGAGTAACTCGTTTGAGGATTTCCGCGTAAGTTCGTTTGGAATGCTCTCTCACGGTTCGCTTGAGCTTTTCCTCGCGTTGCTTATATTTAAAGCACTCAAAAAGAGCATGCGGATTCTCACCACAGTAAATACACTTTTCGATTGACTTCCTGCAGGAGTCATCTCTGTGTCCCTCACCACATTTACCACATCGTGGTTTGTTACAACAGACTTAAGCCGTATGTCCCATCTGTTTGCAGTTTGAGCAGTGCATTACTTTCGGTACATACAACCGAACAGGTAGACGAACCCCTCCCACTACAACGTAATTCGGAAGTGCAGAACCGGCGAAGGTCACACGCAAAGAGTTTGATGGATGATACTTTCCATCTTGTGTCGATTTAGAGTGCAATTGCTTGCACTCCAATATCTTCACTGGTTGAAGGTCGGGATTTTTGAAGCGGCCAATCCCATCCTTCAACAGATCTTCGACAGTTAAACTTTCTTCGCGGACCACACCGTCGATCTCCACCATCCGAGAAGGTACGTAGATATCACTCTAGGCGAGCCCCATGCAACGGAGATGCGCGCTGAACATATAATGATTAGACATAAGCTTTGACATTACACGAATAAAGTCTCGGCTTACGTCTAACGTCCAAGCTTTCGTAATAATAATAATAATAATAATAATAATAATAATAATAATAATAATAATAATAATAATAATAATAATAATAATATTAATAATAATAATAATAATAATAATAATAATAATAATAATAATCATAATAATAATAATAATAATAATAATAATAATAATAATAATAATAATACTAATACGGCTTAACCTGTATTTATGGCAACCCTGTTTCGCATAGCATATTTTCACACGACCCCATACTAGTATAAAGATGTGTTCAACATCATTACTTTCGCATTGCCGTTCGTGATTGAATGTGTTAGTAACGGTGCAAATTATTTTAAGTTGCATCTTGATGAATCCTTTGGAAGGGAATATTGAGATCTGAGATGGTTCTCGTGTGTGTCTTGTTTCGGTAACAGTTCCTCAGAAAATGGTAGGAAAGCGACAAAATTCAACTAGTTCTTAGGATGATCTTTAGCACTGAGCCTTGCAGGACTTTTTGGCTGCTTTTCTACCGGATTTCGGTTGCATCATGCTGACGGTGTCTCGTGCGTTCAGAGTAGCTGCTTTAACTTAAATGACGCTATTTCTCACATCACACTACTGGCAGTGGTGTTCGGTCAGTCCCTTTTACAAAATTCCTTTTCCTGTTCGCAGAACGGGAATCAGTGAGACGATAGGACCTCGATGTTGCTCTCGTGTGTCTTGTTTCGGGAACAGTTGCTCAGCAAATGGTAGAAAAAATGAACCATTCAACTTTTATATGGATGCTGTTGTATGGATGCAGACATCTCGCATTCTGATTGGCTGGTTCTGTCATAGGTTAAATCAAACAGGTTTTTCAATAGTGTACTATTGAAAAATTTCAATGTTGTGGCAATACACGTTCAAGTTGAAAATTTTCGATTCTAGATTCTAGTAGTTAGATTATATAAATCCTTCCACAGATCACTCAGCTATGAACTTTCAAAATACGAGAAAGGCAAACGCGCCCTATGAATTATCCTCTTTGATACTCGTTTATACCAAACATTTCAGAAAAGTTCAATATTGAACTATTTGAGATTATGTCACACAACTGAAAATTTTATCATAAAATTGTGATCATATTTCCGATGGCATGTAGCAAAAATTATGTTGATTCACGGAGATATTCACGATCAAAAACTTATCACTCTCTCTGAGGGTAAATTTTGAAAAAACTCCCCATAGTAAAGTAAGTCGTATTCACGACAAAACTTATATCTCTTTCTCTCTTAGAGGGTACACTACGGTGTTAAGAAATTTTTTCCTTTCGCAACATTTAAGTCTGTATTGTTCAGGAGAAGTAAAATACAGATCAATCTGTATATGTGGCAACCTTGTTTCGCACGGCATACTTCGAGACGACACCCATAATAGTATAAAGTTGGTTCTAAATCAAAATTTTCTTTTTCGTATTGCGAGACAGCGTTACTGTCGTAATTGAATGTGTTAGATATCACGATCAAAAAGCGCCCCATGAATTTTTTTAGAATTCACGACAAAAATACATATTGATCTGTATACGTGGCAACTCTGTTTCGCACAACATATTTGTATACAAGTATAAAGATGTGTTCAACATCATCACTTCCACTTTCGCATTGCCGTTCGTAATTGAATGTGTTAGTGACGGTGCAAATTATCTAAACTTCTCGTGTGTGTCTTGTTTCGGCAACATTTGCTCGGAAAATGGTAGGAAAGCGACTAAATTCAACTAGTTCTTTAATATTATCTTTAGCACTAAAAAGTGCTTTTTGAATGGGCTTTGCTTGCCGGACTTTTTTGCTGCCGGTTTTCGGTGCCATCGTGTTAACGGTGTCTCGTACGTTCAGAGTAGCTGCTTTAACTTAAATGACACTATTTCTCACATCACATTTCATTTTATACCTGCTACTGGCAGCGGTGTATGGACAGCCCCTTTGTTAGAATTCCTTTCCTGTACGCAGAACGGGAAACAGTGAGACGACAGGTCCTCGATGTTGCTCTCGTATGTCTTGTTCCGGGAACAGATGCTCAGCAAATGGTAGGAAAAATGAACCATTCAACTTTCAGTCGGTGTTGAACAGTCGTTCGCACCGCACGCGTATAGCTCTTGGCTCCTGTAAATTTTTTCTGGCTACCTAGAGTTTCATTGATTCAAGGCTTCAGTCTTTTTCAAGGCTACCTGAATCACTAACAGTCTTTTTAAAGACTAACAATTATTCAGCCATTCTCAAGGCTATTCAAAGAGTGATATTAGAGTAACTAAGTGATACAAAGAGTGACTAAGTGATACAAAGAGTGATATTAGAGTGACTAAGAAATTGATCAGCCTTTTTAAGGCTAGCTATTCAAAGAACTATTCTTCGAACCAATCAGTCTTTATTAAGACTACCACAAAATCAGTCTATATCAAGACTTTTCCAAACTAGGAGTCTAATCGAGAATTAATTTAGCCTAGTTAACTTAATTTCAAATTTCATTCATTTCAAAAATGATTGCGTCCAACCGGAAGGGCAACAAGCCAAAGGCTAAAAATAATTCAATACGGAATAAATCACAATCCGTTATTCATCATTTTTCTAATAACATTCACGATCTTATAGAATCTGAATGTAAAAATAAAAGACAACGGACGGATTTCCCTTCCGTTGATTCTATGCCATCTAACAATATTTACGAGATTCTTCCTGAATCCAATTGTAGCGACATAGAAGAAAATTCATCAAAAATTCCCAAAATGGACGCTGGGAAGAAACAACAATCTATGCAACCAGTGACGGTGATGATTTCCGACTTCAAAGCATTCCGTACTGAGCTTTCTACTTTTCTCCCGGAAGTAAAAGTCTAATTTCAAAACGGACGAAGAGGAGAATGTCGAGTCTTGGTTGATGGATTGGAAGATTACGAACGTCTTATTCGGCATTCGTCCGAGAAACTTCATAAATTTTATTCCTATGATATAAAATCAGACAGACCCTTCAAGGCTGTCTTGAAAGGCTTATTAAATGATCAAAGTACTGATGAAATTAAAAATGAACTAAAAGAAGTGCTTGGTTTTGCCCCTTCCCAAGTAATACTTATGAAGAAAAGAGCGAATGGTACTTCTAAACCACGCTCTGGAATTTCCCATGAACTTTAACTAATAACTTCAATCGAAGTGATGTAAACAACTTGAAAACTTTACAAAAAGTACGTTTCATTTTCCACATTAAAATTCATTGGGAATATTATAAACGGCATAATCGTATTGAAAACTTAACGCAATGTCGTCGTTGCCAAGGCTTCGGCCATGGAACCAAAAATTGTCATATATACGAAGTTTGAATTGTGGTTAATCGCATTCGAAAGACGTTTGTTCAATGATGACCACTGAGACCACTGGTAAATTTTGAATTGTCCTGTCAGGAAAAAAAATTTAAACGCTCGTTCGTTTAGACAACAAGTCAAATCAACTTCAATGCCATTCGCTTCTTTAAATTAAGTTGATTTAGGCGATATAACTGAAAATAAAATGATCTACCCACAAGATCAACTTTTTCAAATGATAATCCGAATGAATTCGACTTCATCACTTTTTGAAGCATTTGAAATCGGATGGCAATTTGCAAATAATATTATAATGAATTTTAAATTTAACAGTGATGTTAAACAATTATTTGAATATTTTAAATTGGAATGCTCGATCTTTGAAATCGAGTGAAGATGAATTTTGTATTTTTTTTAAAGATCACAAAATTCATATTGCCGTTGTGACAGAAACTTTCCTTAAACCATATGTCAAATTGAAAAATAATCCGCATTATGTGGTTCATCGATTTGACAGGTTTACTGGAATGGGTGGTGGAGTTGCCATTTTTGTCCAACAGCAAATTAAACATACAATTTTACCTTCTTTCAATACTAAAGTTATTGAAAGCTTGGGAATCGAAGTTGAAACCATTCATGGAATTTATTTCATCGCTGGAACATATTTGCCATTCCAATGCACCGGCGAATAATTAAATTTCTTTAAAGGCGATTTGCAAAAACTCATAAGATATCGACCGAAATTTTTCGTAATAGGGGACTTAAATGCTAAGCATGTCCAGTGGAATTGAAGGCAAAATAACAGTAATGGTAAAATACTTCATAATCAACTCTCAGCTGGTTACTTCACAGTTCTTCATCCCAGTAATCCGACTTGTTTCTCTTCCGTGAAAAACCCGTCTACAATTGATCTGGTTCTAACAGATCAAAGTCACATTTGTAGTGAACCGATTACACATGCTGACCTTGACTCCGATCACCTTCCTGTAACATTCAGACTTTCCAACGAAGCTATAATTGATCCATTTAGTTCTATATGCAACTATCACAGAGCTAATTGTTTTAATTACAGATCTCACATTGAAAATCATGTGGATTATGGAACTATTTTAGAAAATTCGGCGGACATCGACACAGCAATTGATAATTTGAATCATTATATTATCGAAGCTAGAAATCTTTCAGTTCCCAAAGCTCAAACTAAATTAAATTCTCCTATCATCGATGACAATCTTCAACTGCTCATTCGGTTGAAGAATGTTCGTCGACGACAATATCAACGTTCTCGTGATCCTGCTATGAAAAACATAGTTAAGGATTTACAAAAAGAAATTAAACATAGATTTACTCTTTTGCGAAATGAAAATTTCGCTAAAGAAGTTGAACAAATTAAACCACATTCTAAACCTTTCTGGATACTTTCTAAGGTTCTTAAGAAACCTCAGAAACCAATTCCTGCTCTCAAGGAAGGAAATCAAATACTTCTTACAAATAGCGAAAAAGCTCAAAAACTTGCTCAGCAGTTCGAGAGTGTGCACAATTTTAATTTGAACGTTGTGAATCCTATTGAAAATGAAGTCTCACTGAAATATGATCATATTTCAACCCAAGTGTTATCACAAGATGACATTATTGAGACGAATTTTGATGAAATTAAATCAATTATTAGGAAACTTAAAATCATGAAGGTTCCTGGTAATGATGGAATTTTCCAATTGCCATTTGAATTTCTGTTGAGAGCAACGCAAGACAATCGTTCGTTCCTGTGCCTCTGCGGAACTCAAATTGTGTATCTAAAAGCAATCCATTTGTCTCGACCCAATTGTCTAGACGAAAGAGAATCATTTTCTTCAACAATTTCCGAACACAGGAAAGCATAGCATTCGGCCGGTACGAATTGTGCTCGGAGGCTGGTTTTCCTGGTTTTGTCGTGAATACGACTTACTTTACTATGGGGTGCCTTTTCAAAATTAGCCATATGGAAGAATGACCAGGAATTTAGGATAAAATTTTGAACAGTGTGAGATAACCAACTCAAAAATTAGGTTTTCTCAAAATTTGAAAACAACACGGAAAACTCTTTACTTTTGCTTGGGTTTTTCGCGCAAGGACGACGATTTTGAGATAGTCAGGCACATATATTCAACTGACTGCGTATAAAAGGGGAACCGTGGTCGAAAATCGATCATTCGTCATCTAACACTCGATGTGGATAGACGAATAACCTACTACGACTAATTTCGATTTTGTTTTATTTTTGTCGTGAATACGACTTACTTTACTATGGGGTGCCTTTTCAAAATTTACCCTCAGAGAGAGTGATAAGTTTTTGATCGTGAATATCTATTGTTGTATCTAATGAATCAACATAATTCTTGCGACATGCCATCGGAAATATGATCACAATTTTATGATAAAATTTTCAGTTTTGTGACATAGTCTCAAATAATTCAAAATCAAACTTTTCTGAAATGTTTGGTATAAACGAGTATCAAAGAGGATATAATTCATAAGGCGCGTTTGCCTTTCTCGTATTTTTAAAGCTCATAGCTCAGTGATCTGTGAAAGGATTTATATAATCTAACTACCAATAGAATCGAAATTTTTCAATATAAACTTGTATAGCAAAAGCATTGAAGTATTTCAATAGTACACTATTGAAAAACCTGTCTTATTTGATCCATGTCAACACCAGCCAATCAGAATGCGTTCTAAGGAAGAGAACAAAATATCTGCTGCTGTACAACAAATCGTCCGGGAAAAATGTTCCGAAAAGTGGTGAATATCGCAGTGAGTTCCTCAATTTGGTCCTTGTGAATGCTAGAAACGAATCCCTACAACATATTGATAGTTTCTTTCATTAATTATGCAAATCCGAAATGAAATAATCGACATTAAAATTCTGTATGCGGCTATTTTCAGCCGTTAGGACCTCCCATTAGTGAAAAAGCTACAAACGAAATCACATAAAAGGAAATCTCTTAACAAAAATTCAATCAGTTTGGATTCTATCTCCACTGCGAGCAGATGTGATGTCGTCTGCACAGCTAGTTTCGCTTTCGACAAGAGCAATTACGTCACAGCTGCCAGTCATTAGCATTGGGAAAAAATAACGGTGGAGAGCATTACACAAAATCAGCCGTTCTAACGGCTCTAAAAGTTTTCTAAAGAACTATTAGGATTTGTTGTTCGCAAATCGAAAGGAAATATCCTCAGTTTAGTGCAAATCTAGAACAGTTTGGTTAGATTTGTGCACTTTTCACTGTGTGAAACTCACAGTAAACGAGATCAAGTGAAGCCTTCTTTGTTTTTGCGAAAAATGTTCCAGAGTTTAATGTCGTAGAGAATTACGCAATTTGACCTTTCCGAATGCTAGAAACGATTCCCTTCAGCATATTGATAGTTTGTTTCAATAAATTATGCAAATCTGAAATGAAATAATCAACATTAAAATTCTGAATGCGGCTATTTTTATAGCCGTTAGGACCTCCCATTAGTGAAAAAGATACAAACGAAATCAGGTAGAAACAAGCCTCTCAACAAAAAGTGAAGCCTTCTTTGTTTTTGCGAAAAATGTGCAAAGGAGAATGCTTGCATAATTCATACAATTGATCAACTAATTGATATTCGGAAGTGTTAAGGATCATGTCAGTTGTTTTCGTATTCACGACATCCAGTTATGTCTCTGACATTACCCACCCGTTTTTTTTTTGAATAGCGATAACCTTCACTTGTCTCCAGTCATGTGGTACAATGTTACTCTTAAGGAACGTGTTGAATAAATTCAACAAGCGTCTTTTAGCGGAGTCCAGCAGATTGTGATACGAAAGAAGCGCAAGTGAAAACTCCGCCATTGAAAACGGGTTTTCGTTCGAGTTCGATGTTGGGACGTGGAATGTCTCCTGTTGCGGAACATAGTCGGGGCATACTTTTTTAGCGAAATCGAATATCCAGCGGTTAGAATATTCCTCGCTTTTGTTCGCGTGATTTCGATTGCGCATGCATCGGGCCGTATTCCAAAGAGGGCTCATTGCTGTTTCTCTCATTAATCCGTCAACAAACCTCCGCCAGTAACCGCGTTTCTTAGCTTAATCAGACTTTTCATTTGAAATTCTAACGCCGCGTATATCCGATAATTATCTGGAGTTCCGTTCCTTCTGAACGAGATGAAGGCTGAGGCTTTTTTCATTTTCAGCTCTGAGCATTCTTTGTCCCACCATGGGTTGGGAGAACGCATACTAGTTTGCCCACTGGGTACTCGTTTCGAATGAGCTTGTATTGCGGAGGAAGCCCCTGTGATGTTTCTAGTCTCTCAGATATCGAGCTCGCGTGACTTTTCCAATCAATGTTTCGTGTGAAAACGTACGAAACATTGATTATTTCCGATGGTCTTACACGTACGAAACATTGATTATTTCCGAGGGTCTTACACGGTTGGCGATAGAAACCATGATCGGCAAGTGATCGCTACAGTGACAATCACAAATTACCTTCCACTTGCAATCTAATTGTAGCGAAGTCGAGCAAAGGGATAAATTCAAGCGGTCGGGGTTCCGTATCATTTCTCTCGTGTTTGGAATTGTCAATTTGAAGTTGTTACACAAATGTTGGATTAACGAAGAACGGTTATCATCATATAAGCAGCCCCATCCTGTACCATGGCGGATTATGTTGAAATTATGGAAGTCGAGGTTGATGTTAGAAGTCAGCCTAGTTTCACTAAAGGAGAATACATCGCAGTAACGAGAGTGTAATAAGTGTTTAAAAGAATCAAGTTTTGGGATGATATTTCTGCAGTTCCACTGAAGCACAATGAACATATCTTTGTTTCTCATTGCTAAATTAATCATCCAAAGATACAATCGCTGCAAGGAGGAGCCATTGTTCAGTCAACTGTTTTAAAAATGTCCTTACTGTTGACAGTAGTGCAGTTAGGAGGCTTTTTAGAGGATCAGTAATATTGAAGGCTGTTAATATCCAGTCCACGATATCAGAAATTTTCAATAATCCGGCGTTTATTTGATTTTTTTAGTTGTGATTTGGGATCATTCGGGTTTTTTTATGCCCCTGGAAGTGCTGGGTACTCCTTATCATCTCTAAGTTTTTTGAAACCAGGAGGTGTTGGTTTCAGTATTGAGTCAGCACTTTTCGTTTTTGTTTGATCATTTTGTGACGAAGAGGACATTCTGAGCCCTTTACGAGGAAGCTTAGGAGAAGCCAGATTTTGTCTTTTCCTGCTTCCTTTAATCTACGTGTAGAAAGGTCCTTCGCCTGGGTCGTCAGAGGTATTATCTTAAACTGGCAAGATTGCAAACCGGTTCTCAGGGTTCGATGGAGTGGTTATTTCAAAGATTTCCACGTAAGAGCGTTTAGAGCTATCTTTCATGGAAAACATTAATTTCTCCGTACGCTTTTTATATTTAGGGCACACCGATAGATCATGAGGATTCTTTCCGCAGTAGCAACACTTTTCCGCTGCTCTTCTGCAGAGATCGTCCTGATGGGTTTCTCCACATTTGCCGCATCGCAGTTTGTTGCAACAATAGGCTGCCGTATTTGCCCACTGGGTACTCGTTTCGAATGAGCTTGTATTGCGGAGGAAGCCCCTGTGATGTTTCTAGTCTCTCAGATATCGAGCTCGCGTGACTTTTCCAATCAATGTTTCGTGTGAAAACGTACGAAACATTGATTATTTCCGATGGTCTTACACGTACGAAACATTGATTATTTCCGAGGGTCTTACACGGTTGGCGATAGAAACCATGATCGGCAAGTGATCGCTACAGTGACAATCACAAATTACCTTCCACTTGCAATCTAATTGTAGCGAAGTCGAGCAAAGGGATAAATTCAAGCGGTCGGGGTTCCGTATCATTTCTCTCGTGTTTGGAATTGTCAATTTGAAGTTGTTACACAAATGTTGGATTAACGAAGAACGGTTATCATCATATAAGCAGCCCCATCCTGTACCATGGCGGATTATGTTGAAATTATGGAAGTCGAGGTTGATGTTAGAAGTCAGCCTAGTTTCACTAAAGGAGAATACATCGCAGTAACGAGAGTGTAATAAGTGTTTAAAAGAATCAAGTTTTGGGATGATATTTCTGCAGTTCCACTGAAGCACAATGAACATATCTTTGTTTCTCATTGCTAAATTAATCATCCAAAGATACAATCGCTGCAAGGAGGAGCCATTGTTCAGTCAACTGTTTTAAAAATGTCCTTACTGTTGACAGTAGTGCAGTTAGGAGGCTTTTTAGAGGATCAGTAATATTGAAGGCTGTTAATATCCAGTCCACGATATCAGAAATTTTCAATAATCCGGCGTTTATTTGATTTTTTTAGTTGTGATTTGGGATCATTCGGGTTTTTTTATGCCCCTGGAAGTGCTGGGTACTCCTTATCATCTCTAAGTTTTTTGAAACCAGGAGGTGTTGGTTTCAGTATTGAGTCAGCACTTTTCGTTTTTGTTTGATCATTTTGTGACGAAGAGGACATTCTGAGCCCTTTACGAGGAAGCTTAGGAGAAGCCAGATTTTGTCTTTTCCTGCTTCCTTTAATCTACGTGTAGAAAGGTCCTTCGCCTGGGTCGTCAGAGGTATTATCTTAAACTGGCAAGATTGCAAACCGGTTCTCAGGGTTCGATGGAGTGGTTATTTCAAAGATTTCCACGTAAGAGCGTTTAGAGCTATCTTTCATGGAAAACATTAATTTCTCCGTACGCTTTTTATATTTAGGGCACACCGATAGATCATGAGGATTCTTTCCGCAGTAGCAACACTTTTCCGCTGCTCTTCTGCAGAGATCGTCCTGATGGGTTTCTCCACATTTGCCGCATCGCAGTTTGTTGCAACAATAGGCTGCCGTATGTCATAGCTGTATAGTTTATTTATTTATTTATTTATTTATTTACTAATATACATAATCAACAGACAAAAAATGGTCCTAATGATTATTTCTAAGTATATTTAAAAAACTAGTTTTAATTCGACTGCGCGGGACATGGAAATCGAAACCCGTCGAAACAGCATTGAAAAAACGTTGCAATCCAATGATGGCGCCATTGATTCCATAATTAGTGCGGCGTAAAGGCATTCTGAGGAGGTTGTTGTTGCGAAGAGCTCGTGCGCGAACATTTATGTTTATTTGACAGAGAAGTGCTGAACAATCGACATTGTTCAACAAAACGTCGGCGATTAGCAATGCACGGGACAGATCACGTCGCACCGTCGTGTATCGAGTCCGATAAGCAGTCCGCGGCTTTCATAACTCGGCAACTAATGAGGATTATTCAATGGTAACTGGCGAAGAGCGAAACGAACAAATCTGCGCTGTATTGATTCGATTCTGATATTCCCATTACGGTAAAGCGGGTTCCATACCGCCGAACAATATTCGAGCGTTGAACGTACAAGCGAGCAGTAAAGAGACTTCAAACAGTAGATATATGTGAAGTGCTTAGCAGTTCTCATTACAAATCCCAGGCAACGTGAAGCTTTTGCAACAATGTACGAGATATGTTGCTTGTAGTTCAGTTGTTCGTCAAGAAAAACCCCAAGATCCTTGGCACATGTGACTCTATCTATCGGAGATCCTCGGAGATAATAGTCGAAACGTATAGGTGTTCTTTTCCGTGTGAACGTGATGATCGAGCATTTACTGATATTTAATGTCATTCGATTAATCTCGCACCACTCCGAAAAAATTTCTAGTTGACTCTGGAGAGAAATGGTATTCTCTGTTGTCTTAATAATTTTGAATAACTTGAGGTCGTCGGCAAATGATAATCGTGGGACACTCAGTAAAAAGTTCACGTCATTGAAGTACAGGAGGAAAATCAGTGGTCCGAGATGACTGCCTTGTGGAATGCCAGAAAAAGCAAAAAAATCGTTAGATAGATTATCACCGATCTTAACCGCCAACCGTCGATTGCAGAGGTATAGCGTGATTTATTTTGTCAAAAGCAGCGGAGAGGTCCGTATATAAAACATCTGTTTGAAAACCGTTTGACATAGCATCTGTTATAAACGTCGTGAAGCTTAAAAGATTAGTAGCAGTTGAGCGTTTCGGCATGAATCTGTGCTGAGTTTCTACGATATACTGCTTACAGTGATTGAAAGTGGGTTCCAGAACAACCAGTTCGAACAGCTTAGGAATTGCACTAAGTGAGGTAATGCCGCGATAGTTGTCGATATTCTTCCTGTCTCCTTTTTTGTGCACTGGGAACATATAAGAAGATTTCCAAACAACAGGAAATACTCCAGTCGTGAGTGACTGTTGAAACAGTTGACATAAGGGTGTTGCAATACCGCTGGAACATTTCTTCAAGACGACAGCGGGGATGCCATCGGGTCCAGGAGAATATGAAGACTTCATTTTAACGATAGCCTTTTGGACAGAGCTAATATCAACATTGATGAAATTCAACGATTGACTCAAAACAGGAACGTTCCGTGCTGCCTGGGAGATTTGATCCGTTGATAAAATATCTCTAGAAAAAACCCCAGAGAATTTCTTCATAAACATGTCGCAGATTTCTTGCAAGCTAGAAGTCGGTTGATCGTTGTAGTACATAGACGAAGGAAGATCTGGCTCTTTCCTTTGCTCATTAACGTGCTTCCAGAACGACTTAGGGTTGGATTTTAATTTCCTCTGCACACTTCGCAAATAGTTGGCATAACATCGTTTGGCTGTTTTTTTATAAACTTTATTTATTTCCAAATAGTTTTGCCTGAGCAAAAAACCACTTTTCTTGGAATATTTCCTTAGAGCTGTTCTTTTCAAACTTTTTAGTTTTCGTAACTCAGCGGATTGCCACGGTGCTTGTCTGGAAAGCTGGCTGATTTGCTTTGGCACATATTGGTCAATTGCATAAATCAGAACGTTGGAGTGCATAACTCGTGGTACATATAGCCGAATAGGTAGACGAACTTCACTCACTACCAAATAATTTGGAAGTGCCGATCCGGCAAAACTCGATTTGGGTTACAGTTGATTGCACTTCAAAATTTTCACTGGCTGAAGGTCGAGGTATTTGAAACGGCCTACCCCGTCCTTCATCAGATCGTCAGACTTTCGTCACGGACCACACCGTCGATCTCCACCACATGAGAAGAGACGTACACGCGGTACTCCCTCATGAACAGACAGATCGGACACAACAACGCGTAACTTGTTTGGTGAAACCTTGACAATTGATTTTATTGCCGAGTAATGTTTTGTCAAGTCCCGTGCAATATTCAGGACTCTAAGAGACTTGGTCTTGAATTTGGGCCGGAAGTATACCACCCACGGACCCCCCGTGCTATCGCCTTGGTAAACTTTTCGACGAGGGGGCAATATCTCAGAGGGAGATGGAGACATCGGAGGGGGAGATGGCGGTACCTCGGATTCAGATTCAGCTTCTAAATGTACTTCTTCCAAAACACTCCCATTGTCATCAATATTCATATTTCATAATACGGAATATACCGCTGGAACATTTCTTCAAGACGACAGCGGGGATGCCATCGGGTCCAGGAGAATATGAAGACTTCATTTTAACGATAGCCTTTTGGACAGAGCTAATATCAACATTGATGAAATTCAACGATTGACTCAAAACAGGAACGTTCCGTGCTGCCTGGGAGATTTGATCCGTTGATAAAATATCTCTAGAAAAAACCCCAGAGAATTTCTTCATAAACATGTCGCAGATTTCTTGCAAGCTAGAAGTCGGTTGATCGTTGTAGTACATAGACGAAGGAAGATCTGGCTCTTTCCTTTGCTCATTAACGTGCTTCCAGAACGACTTAGGGTTAGATTTTAATTTCCTCTGCACACTTCGCAAATAGTTGGCATAACATCGTTTGGCTGTTTTTTTATAAACTTTATTTATTTCCAAATAGTTTTGCCTGAGCAAAAAACCACCTTTCTTAGAATATTTCCTTAGAGCTGTTCTTTTCAAACTTTTTAGTTTTCGTAACTCAGCGGATTGCCACGGTGCTTGTCTGGAAAGCTGGCTGATTTGCTTTGGCACATATGGGTCAATTGCATAAATCAGAACGTTGGAGTGCATAACTCGTGGTACATATAGCCGAATAGGTAGACAAACTTCACTCACTACTAAATAATTTGGAAGTGCCGATCCGGCAAAACTCGATTTGGATTACAGTTGATTGCACTTCAAAATTTTCACTGGCTGAAGGTCGAAGTTTTTGAAACGGCCTACCCCGTCCTTCATCAGATCGTCAGACTTTCGTCACGGACCACACCGTCGATCTCCACCACATGAGAAGAGACGTACACGCGGTACTCCCTCATGAACAGCTCTCTGGTAGCAATCTCGTTTTCTTGCTTCAGGTCGGACACAACAACGCGTAACTTGTTTGGTGAAACCTTGTCAATTGATGGAGGCATCGGAGGGGGAGATGGCGGTACCTCGGATTCAGATTCAGCTTCTAAATGTACTTCTTCCAAAACACTCCCATTGTCATCAATATTCATATTTCATAATACGGAAGTACAGGAGTCTCCTGCACTTGAAATAAGGAAGAAAAACAAAAGTGAAAAAAAATATAATTAGTAAAAATATATAGAAAAAGTTAGAAAAAGTACTTAACAGTATGAGACGCAATCTGTTAGGTGAGTTGATCCTTCACTCCTCCGTTGAGGCTCAGTGTGACCTTGACTCAGGATTGTACGGCTGCGATGGATGTATGGTACTGTCCACTGCTGCCCGAGTTTAACACAACAGCGTCAACGGTCGATACCGATGCGAAGTCGGTGCACAGGCAGAACTCACCTACGGCGATACTGCTTTTTATCGGTACGGTGTAATGCCTATACTTAAGCCTTTGCTGTTATAGGCACCTTCGTTTTACCGATTTAGATTTTAAGAAAAACGCATGTGTTCCCTTCGAACATTCGTCTACGAATGATACCCTATATCAGTTGATAGCAACACTAATGAGCAATTTCAGAAATGCTTAACAGATGCAGCGCCCTTAGCAAATTTGCTGCATTGCTAGTTTGCATTGGCGCAGCAGTTTTTGTTTACACGCTCTTGGAATGCGCTCGGGGTTGCTGAGATGTTTTTGTTTGCGCGACACTGAGGTGCCCTGCGTAAGCAAAGAAATTTCACGGACAACCGCGGTAACGGTCACGATGGTCTCGGGTTTAGGCTGAACAGTTAGTGAAATGTTAGGAGCTTAAAAACCCCTAGTTGGGAAAAGTTAGGGGCCAGTTCAGTTTTTACAGAGTGCGGTAACTAGGCGCTAGTCACGGGAGTTGACCCGGTAGACAAATTAAGTAGTTTTTTGCTTCAAGAGTTAGTGGCTAGTTCAGTAGCAGAGTATGATACAGTATGCATAGGAATATGTGTGCATTGTGAGGCTTGAGAATCAAGTGACCTCAAAGTCAAGTTCCAGTTCTAATGCAGAGTCGGTGTGGAATGGTGTAAACGTGTTTGTTTTTCTTACTGTAGTAGGACATACGTTCATATGTGCATACACCTAATAATATGCCGAGCTTAGTTAGACTGCGTGAAGTATTAGCCTTATTAACAATCGTTAGTGACTTTTTGTTAGATTGTGGGAAAGAACTCCTAAAACAGCCTAATCCGGCACTATTGAGAATAAGTAGCTGTTAAGTGAAAAGCACAGAAAAAATTGAAGCTTAGAAAAGGTGAATTTCGTGATATTAAACTCAAGCACATGGATGAATCAATACAATGACATAAAAGAGAAACCGAATTGGAGAGTGTTACTCCGTATAGAACTAAAAGAAACATCCTCGGCGTTATTCTGCCACCCGCTCCGCTCGGTACAGTTACTGCATTGTGGTGACAGCGGTAAAAACACCGCCAGTGAAAAAAAAGCGAAAGCCATTAGCGGGTGGCGGTAGTGAAGGATCGTGATCCAATAGACGCTCGTTCGGTATCAAGTAGAAGAACGCGTGTTGTTTTCCGTCGGTCCGGCGCATATGCTAACCTAACCCTGAGACATCATAATCATCACCATAACCTACAACGGTGGACAGATAGATACAGAAAGTGTGTGGACACGTTTTGCTGGTTGCATCCAGCGAAACTCAAAAGAAGCAAAGGAAGACATCATCGCAACGCAAATCCAAGTGACTACCAGAAGTCGGAGATGATCGGCAGAAGGGGGATGTTCATCATGTTGGTCAAGTAAGTAATCCATGCACATTCAGTGCGCTTTGTTTGACATTTACATTCAACAGTGAATTGGGGCAACCACGCCTGATCGGGCCGTTGCCGAATGTGGTACTATAAGTTCACAAAGGAAAAAAAAAGAAACATAATTTAATAATAGCATAACTGTAAAATGTCAGGAACATAACTGGACGACGTAAATACAACTGACACACCAACTTCACACCGTGCATCGATACTAAAGGATGAGTTATTTACATCACACAGTTTGTTTTTTTTTTTACGTTGAGGAGTAAAATTTCTGATAGCCCGTTGGAATAAATTTTCGATGGTTCTATAAAGAACCGACTTTTAAAAGTTTGCCGAATATTTGTTTCGATAGGGAGTCTTTGCTGCCAATCGATAAACAAACTTATTGCATTCTGGAAACATTCGCATAAAGTATGCAGAAACATTCGCATAAAGTATGCAGAGACCCCAAGTAATAAGGTAGCATACGCGATAAATTAAACAACGAGTCATGTCTCTCTTAGAGAACCCGCTGAGAGCCGCACGGCAAGAAAAATAATAATAATAACAATAATAAATAAATAACCAATGCTGACACTTATGGGCGTGTCTCTAGGTAGCGGCAGCCATGTTTGTAGGACACTTGATATACTACACCAACCGACTAGCGGCACGAGTACAAACGGCATTGACCGTGAAAATATGAGTCACGGCCGAAGTATATGCTAACACCTGGGTGCGGGCAACAAAAATAAAACAAACGACAGCGTATTTAGAGTGCCCTATACCAAACAATTAATTCGCAGGTACTATCGTATTAAATGAATCATTATTAATTAATAAATAGATCTTTCCATGTAACGGGATGCGCCTAGCACCAAATGACATAAACAACAGCAAGACGCGTACTCTTTTGTAGCACCAGAACATTACCTGTACTGAAACATAGGACAAAAATGCGCGTCTGTCTCGAAGTAAAGTTCATCAAAAAGTTGCTGGGAAATCAATGATAAGACGTATTTTTACGTTCTTTCGCGCGTAAATTTAAAGTGAATCGCGACGCGCTTTTATGTGCATCGACGAAAACATACAGTTTGCTAAGGATATATCGTTACTATACCACATACTGCCGAGTCTTCACTAGCAGGTGACTTGAGTTGTATCCGAGAAACGGATTCACTCCAGAAAGTCTGCTCGTTCTTTGATGTCCGCAATCGAAGACCTGAAAGATTATATCTTGAAGGAACACGATAATTTGTACAAAAATAAGACACGGCCTAGGTTCTTGCAAGGCGTGTTAACGAAGAAACAGTCTCTAAAGGAAGCCTTCGACCACTTCGTAGAACAGGTCGAGAAATACGAATATCGAGTTACGACCGAAGAATGGAACCGACTAACTGACGTATACAACGTAGTAAGAGCCAAATACGAGGCAGCGATCCGGATATTAAACGAATCAATAATAATACCTTGGCATCAAAGGAGCAGAAGAAGATAAAAACTCAAGTAGGAAAACCGGAACTACGATGGCAAGGGAAAACGCAGCATATCGCTTCCCCATGCAAGAAGCGATACAATGCATACCAGAATACCACGGATCAATAGATGAGCTGGAACCATTTCTGGTACAAATAAGATACTTTGCAGATGAAATCCCGGCTGGGCAAAGTGAGAAACCGCTGCTGAATATAATACTAATGAAACTGAAGGGTAAGGCAGCAGGCTTCATTAACACTCCAAATACCAAGCCTCAAAAAAAGTTGGAACGGTAACTTTGAGCTGTTATAGCTCAGCTGTTTTTCAACGAATCTCAATAAATTTTACACCCTCGAATTTTGTGAAGTTCGTAGATTGATTCCAAAACTTTGTAGCAGACGATTGGTAAAGGAAAACCAATGAAAATTTGATTTTTCCCGTTCCAAGTTTTTTTCACGCGCCCAATATGCCCTATCTGCTTCCCAATTTTCGTTCCTTTGGCTTTAACGTCGCATAGAAAATATTGAATACTTCAACTTTACCAAGTCATAACTTTGTTGTTAGTCAAACGATCTTCAAAATTTGTTCACCATTGGAAAGGTACTACTTCCAAAAATAAAATGCACTGAAAAAAACTAAAAATAGGGTTGTCTACCCAAAGTTATAATGAAAACTGTAGATAGATGTCCTAAGAAAAGATGAGACTTTTTACAATTATCGTAAATATCTCGAAATTCAAAGCGGTGACCTATATATTTTTATACATCATTCGATTGCTAGTGATACCAGCTACAATTTTCGCTCAACTACCATTCCTGCACAATCAAAAGAAAACATCAAACAATCGATAAATTTATAAATATATATGAATTTTTCATTTTTTTCACATGTTTGTATATAACTCAAAAATTAAAGCGATGACATGTACATTTTTTTGATTCAAAATATTGGAATCATTACCAGAAACAATGTACTGATGATCAAAATTATATATCCGTTAAAAGAATCTCAAGAAATTTGGTACAAATACAGAGAATTTCTATTATTGGGAAAATTTTGCCAAAAAAAAACCAATCAAAAATTTTGAAATTTTATAACATATATTTTTTTATTGTTTTAGTTGGAAATTTATTATGAACAAATTTTACAAAAAAACTGAAACTTGGATTTCACTGAAAATCTTAAAAATTTTGGTAAATATACCTAAACTCTAAAAATAATTATGTTTTTGTATTGGACAATTTTTATGCACAACCCAAATGGAATTGATAACTACTCAAATTAGGTTTTCTTGTTTTAGGTTTTCCGTAAAATCTCAAAAAATCGGTAGAAGATCGGAAATTTCAAAATTTCTGATATATATATATTGCGATCCAACGTTTCTGCAAATCAAAGTGAAAATATTGGAATCCGTTTTGATTTCATCTGTTTCAAAGGGACGTAGAATTTGTTTCTATTAATAAAATAAATTTTGTGACAACACGAAAATTTTAAATTATTTCAATGGCTGTACAATAAGAAATAGAACGTAAAATTATATGAATTTCATATACTAACCCATGGCAAAAGAAACCAACTACAATTTTTAAAAATATTATTGCTTGATTTTTGTTTTACAAACAATTAAGAACAAAAACATTAATCTTAAATTTTCCGCTATCCTAAACAATATCAATTATAATCGATAGAATATTAAAATTTAAATATCACAAACTTAGGATTATTTCGGAATGTATAGAGTTCGAATTTTTTTTGAATTTTCTATTAGTAAACAATTCAGAAAAAGTAGAATTCTGAATTTAGCTCAAAAAATCACACAAAATTAAGTAAAACTTGATTTTATCCACCTAGTTGTGAAATGATGCCTTTCTTATATCTCTTTTATTCTCATATAAAAAATGTATTCTTCAAACAGTTTTGTTTGATCTTTGAAAAACATAAAAGCTAGTGCATGAACTAGTGTAACCTACAAAATGAAACAGTTCTCAAATCGGTTAGGCCATCTTTCTCAGTGAAGTGAGTTCCACTATTTCAGGTTCCACTTATGAATCTGGAATCGCCCCGAATATTGGCTTTGAACAGCCTTTGCGATTAGCAACAACCAACCAATCTATTTGCAGCTTAAAGTTGTCTTCGTCTCGAAAAACAACCTCTTCGTTTGAATGCTTTTTACTGAATGAAACCCTACACCTATGTTATCAGAACTAATTGGCTCAAGTGGCATATTCCCCTAGTTATTTGAAAATTTGTGCTTTGCCGTAGCTTCTAATCAACTTCCTGATACGAAGGGAAGGATAAAAGGAACATGGAAGGGAATTGGGAATTGGGTAAGTGGGAAAACAGCACACAACATAAAGAAATAAATCGTCCTGCATCCCCGAAAGGACGCTGAACGATCTGCAGGTGCCAAAATGCAGTTGATAAAACCTCCAACCACCGAGAGGCCTTAGAGATTTTACAAAAGCGACACCATTCTGCATTCCCCGAAGTATGCGAATATTTTTCAATGAAAAAACCCAATGTATAAAAATAATTTAAAAAATGTTTAAAAAATATCTCCTCCGCCTTATTTTACAAACATGCTCGAAAATATTTTCTGTCAAATACAAGAAACGGATTTTTTTCGTTTGCTCAATGTTAGATATAGCAGTTTCAAAATAACCTGTTTTTGAACTAGTTTTGCTCATAACTTCGGTTCAGAAAACGCTACCTGAATACGCCAGTCATTAAAAAATTGGTTTTAACAAACTCTAAAAGATGTTCAAAGATACCTATTCGAAAAGAGAAAAATATAAAAGCTAGAGCAAAAAATTTGATTTTTTGAGGAACATTCTAAGTTGCTCTTTAAAAATAGCTGTAACACTAAAACCGTTGCAGATACTACTATGGTGTCCTCAGCAAAGCTGCTCGATATAAGTTTATCTACAATTTTGCCGAAGAATGCAGTCCTCTATCTCAATACATCCGGAAAATAAGTTTTGGATCACCTTAATAATAAGAGCCACCCTAATACCATGTACATCGACATATGGCTTATCTTCACTGATCATTTGTTTTGAAGACAGCTCTAAAGTATAAGGTTAAGCCACAAATGTTTTTGTCTCCCTAAATTGTGGATCCGGACCACTGTGCAATGCAATTTAACTCGGAAATTTTAAAACTTCCGATCTTTTACCTATTTTTTGAGATTCTACGGCAAACCTACAACAAAATCAGAATTTTAGTAGTTATCAATTCTGTTTGTGTTGTGCATAAAAATTGTTTAGATCGTTTGTCCAATACAAAAATATAACTATGTTTAGAGTTTTAGGTTATTTACAAAAATTTTTAAATTTTTCAGTGAAATCCAAGTTTCAGTTTTTTTTTGTAAATTTTGTTTATAATAAATTTCCAACTAAAATAATAAAAAAATATATGTCATAAAATTGAAAAGTTTTGATTTCATGTTGTTTGTCAAAATTTTCCCAATAATAGAAATTCTCTGTATTTGTACCAAAATTCTTGAAATTCTTTAAACGGTTATATAATTTTGGTCATCAATGCATTGATTCTGGTTATGATTCCAATATTTTGAATCAAAAAAATGTTCATGTCATCGCTTTAATTTTTGAGTTATATACAAACTTGTGAAAAAAAATGAAAAATTCATATATATTTATAAATTCATCGATTGTTTAATGTTTTCTTTTGATTGTGCAGGAATGGTAGTTGAGCGAAAATTGTAGCTGGTATCACTAGCAATCGAATGATGTGTAAAAATATATAGGTCATCGCTTTGAATTTCGAGATATTTACGATCATTGTAAAAAGTCTCATCTTTTCTTAGGTCATCTATTTACAATTTTCATCATAACTTTGGGTAGACAACCCTATTTTTAGTTTTTTTTTTCAGTGCATTTTATTTCTGGAAGTATTACCTTTCCAATGGTGAGCATATTTTGAAGATCGGTTGACTAACAACAAAGTTATGACTCGGTAAAGTTAAAGTTTTCAATATCCAATTCGCGATGCAGGTGCCGTATGAATGCAGATAGGGCACGTTTTGAGCTTGAAAAAAAACTTGGAACGGGAAAAATCTGATTTTCATTAGTTTTTCCTAAAAGATCGTCAATAATGATATACCTAAAATAATCTACAAACTTCACAAAATTCGAGGGTGAAAAATTTATCGAAATTGGTCAAGTAACAACTGAGCTATGATAGCTCAAAGTTACCGTTCCAACTTTTTTTGAGGCTTGGTGCTTCGCGTAACTTTTTTAGGCTTGGTATTAGGAGTGTTAACAGAATACGAGCGGATACGTGTGAAGAAATGCTAGAAAATTTAAAGAGACAATTCAGCAAAAGAGTCACAGTCGAAGACATCTCACAAAAAATAGAAACTTTGGAACAGAAATCGACTGAATCATTTATCAAGTACGCCGATAGAGCTTTACAAATTTATGAATGCATCGAAGAGATGCAACGAGACCAATGCGAAGAGACCTCCTTCGCTGAAAGAAGCCTAAAAATCCACTTCATTGGGGGGCTAAGAAATACAAGCCTAAAACAGGCAGCGAGAAATCAAAAAGGCGTGACATTCAGAAAGTTGATACAGTTCTTGCAGGACGAACACGCGGAATGTGATCATTTGGAAGAAATCGAGCAGCGACTTCGAGCATGCCGTGTATCGGCGAGCAAAAATGATAGACAAATCAACCAAGATAGATCTGGATTCGTAGACCAACACCCACGCACCCGAGGAATGAGCAGCAACCAAGACTACCAAAACCCGACAAGACAAGACTGGGGGAATTCCGGAAATTATAATAACCATCCCGATAGCAGACAGGGGTATAACCAAAGACCGCCTGGCAACTCAACACCATACGGAGAAACTAGACGCACGGTGGCAAACTGCAACAATCACGACGACAGAAGAGACCATGGAAGCCAGAACCATTGGAGTAGTGGAAGGAATCAGCCTCAAGGGCACAGGACAAATGTGCAGATGAAAAACAGACCATGGCGAAATAGAGGCGGGAGAGAAGACAACAGAACAGTAACACATGGAGAACAATTTCCAGCACGAAACGGCAACGGCGGAAGCTATGATCAAAGACCAAGTAGAAACTGGGGCAGGATGCAAGATGACATGCAATACTATAGCCAAACGTACAATTATCGAAAAAACTAAATATTGGGGTGCCGGAGTTGATAGATAACCTGGCCCCCCAGGCATCGAGAAATGAAATACTAGAAATGAAAACTTTAAGTCACAAAACGCGTTCAGAGTATTACAGAACCAAATGGAAAATTTGAATCAACAGCTGGAAAAAGTGTTCAACAACATAACACACCAAAAAAATACGGACCAAAATACAATAACCCATATAATAACAAGAAATTGGTTCAATGCATACGAAATTGAACTAAGGACAACTACCAGACCAAATATACGAAACAACTATCTTATCGATACGGGTGCAAGCTCGAATTTAATAAGTAAGAGATGCGCAGAAGAAATTGGTTCATCAACAATAAACACAAGGGAAAAGATCCACTACAAAGGTGTAGTGAACATTGCGCGAATAAGCTTGGGGACAACGTATGCGGATTTCTTAATAGATAACATGATATTCAAAGTGAAATTCGATGTTATAGAGGACTTGGAATTCGCAGGAATCCTAGGAATGGATTGCATAAATAAATATGTATCGAGCATAGATAATCAGAATGGCCGACTAGTTTTGCAAACAGATCCAATACTATTCAAGGCAGAGGCTAAACCATGCCCTAAGTGGCTACAATATGCGACAGAAGATTCTAAATTACAAGGAAACAACAGAAATACAAAAGCTGATGAACAACCCGGTATGCTATGCAGAAACACGCCTGGAGATAGGAATTCATTAGAAAATAGAAGCGAACCAACTGATATAACAAACAATAAAACAGTACAACGAGGTAGATACACAGACAATCCGGAAAAAAAGGATTAACTGCAGTGATAAAAAGCAATACAATCAAAGGATCGAAAACAGATGCGAGGCCAAAGAAAGAAATTCGCCCGAGAACACAACGAAAAGAGACATAAGTTGCCAGACAGAAATAATCATAGCGAATGTAGATATAATACAAGATAAGAATAGGAACACGAAGCATCACCAATACACTAATGGCAGTAACGAGCACTTAGATTATGACTGTACATTGGTAGATACCCCTTTTAAGAAGAACAAATATACTACATGCGATGCGAAAATACGCGACGGAATAAGAGAGGAGAATTATGGATACTTTTCTAAAACCATCTATGCCGAGGAAGAATCGTGGGCGGCTGATTTAGATACGAATCAAGATATAAGCCTGACAGAGAACAAAAGATGCGACCAAAAATTCGGACAAGATAGAACGAACAGCGTACTGCAAGTGCTCAACCTAAGCCACTTAAGAAGAGAGAATTACGAAAATATTGAAAGAATCATGGCATCTTACAGTGATGTGTTTTATCTGAAGGGGGACAAGTTAACTATTACCGATGCGGCGGTACATGAGATAGAGACAACCTCGCACATACCCATAAATAAAAGACAATATAGATTCCCCGAGGCAACCAAGAAGCACATTAACGAAGAAATCGAAAAAAATGCGTAGACAAGGCATCATAAGGCCTAGCAAGAGCCCATGGAATGCTCCAGTATTATGCGTACCAAAGATGGGTATATAAGTTTAGAGATATTTGGCGCTACCAAGAACTCGTATGAAATAGACGAGAAAGGCGTACTACACCTGAAGCTTACGTTACCACTAGTAAAGAAAAATAAGTTCACAACCTTTCAAGGACTAGTCATGCCTCGTTTACAGGACAACCTGGTAACCTTGGTCCACATAAAAAGGAACATTATAGTAGTCGAACAAAATAGAAGATGGGGATATGTAGTAGACCCCATTACGTACAGCAGATGTGCCGAGTATAAGAATTCCAGAATATGCGATTTCAAAAGCGTGGAAAGAAATCTGGAAGCAATCAGCGAGTGTCTCGCGAATTTGATGTATAAGGGATCAGCCGTAACCTGCGAGGCACACGTCTTTTAAGTAAACCACACAATTTGGCTTGAAGGGGAACGGAAAAACAAGTGGATTTATGTGGCTCCACACCATATAAGAATAAATATAACAAGGAAGGACGGCAGTAGAGATGCGAGGACAAATATTCACGGAATAGGAACCATAGAATTACAACCAGGAATGACGCTGTCAACATACGAGGTGACTACCCAAGTAACAATTCGAATGCCTTATGGTTTTGATTATAATTTATAGGAGTTTTGTAATTGATTTTTCAATCACTATCTGTTTTATGCCAACTAGTGTCTCTTTTAACCAGTAATATCATAGTTTTCAAAGCTTCTATAAAACCCTTTACCTGCACTAAAAATAAAATAAAAATAAAACAATTTGCACTAGAATAAAACCATGCAAACACTCTAAATATTGCTTTCAAACATTTTCTTTAAAACATTATTGCCAGTTAAATTCTTTCATAAATCTAGTTTTGTGTGTGTGCGTGTTCATTCTATGACAATTTCACTCAGAGTAAATTTGAGGGTTCTAAAGTACATTTATGACACATTAGTTGTAGGCTATTTGATTTATTGCTTCTTAGGTTAAGTGTAATTTGCATTAAAAGGAATTTCATGGCCGCCATTATGATGTTCTATACCGTAGCATTTATTAACATCAAATAAACTTCGAAATGCAAAAAAGAAGGAAATATGATGGACTTTCATGATTCATTTCCAGCACGTATGCACAAGTTTTATCGCCACAGAATAGTTTTATACAAAAATGACGATAAATCACAAAAAATAATTTTCATTAATCATGGAGACTTTCGCAAAAACCGCATTTATTTCAAGGCGATTAGTTATAATTCTTATTTTCATCCTTACATTCACGATAAAACTAAAAGCGCATAAAGTTTTTACGTTCGGAAAAGGTCTCAAACTCGTAATTAAAATATAATATATTCTTACTGATTGCATTCAAAGTAGACATGACACACATAGTCAAGAAAAATATCATCAAAACGACAGTTCATTCATAGCGGAATTCATTCCATCCAAAGAAATTTAATGTTGATCGTAAAGCTGGTTTCAAAATTTTCTTGAATTTGGAGTTTTAAAGCAGGTTTATGCTGATTCTTCATTTTGATTTATAAACCTTATGAAGAATGGTCCACTTTGCAGGAACATGCTCTTATAGAGGTTTTCAGTAGGTTTTCGTGGAGTTTAAAGTTTTATTGCAAGATTTATTATGTAGCATTGAAGACAGCTACAAGTATTTAATAATATTAAAAATGTTACTTGGGTATCGAACATCAGTATAACGAAAAAGCAAACGAGACATTGTACCTCATCAAAGTAACAGAAGGTCCGATAGAAAACATGAGATTGTTAACACACAAAGACATACCTATATTAAATAAGAAAAACAAGATATACACATTCATTGATAATAAGAGACTCTTTAATTTAGGAGTAGACGTGAAAAAGCTAAAAGGATAGGGAGTAGAGCTACAAAACATAATTTACGCACCATTGGAACATCCATGGTTAAGCACGGGAACTATGATAATAATATGTACAACAATGATGTCGGTATGTGCATTCTGTCTCAAAAGTGTAGTGACGGGAAGTGAACAGCGAAAAAATCAAATGGGGACAGGAATCGAATTGGGCGATATATCAAATGTCAGTAACATAGAGGGAGGGAGAAGAAAATTATTAACCAAAGCCATGATATCGGGACCAATAGCAAACCACGAATACGCCCAAATACAGAAGCAACCGATGGAGGCCGCGGAAACAAACGAAAATATAAGAGACACACCAATGACACCACCGACGATTGCAGTTGAGAAAGTAAATATAAGTACATATGAGGAGCCCATATACCTAGAGACATTGACGACAGAAAATGGACAGGAAAATAAGGAGCCCAAAGTCATAGCAACGAAATTTAAAAGTAGTACCCGCAACATATCCGTTATTTAAAGAATGGCAGCTAAAGCACACACACAAAAATAATAATAATAATAATAATAATAATAATAATAATAATAATATATATAAATAAATATAACACTTGGGGAAAATAAAAAAAAACACAAACCAACGATACGACGAACGAAACAAAAAAAAACGAGGAGTTGCGAAATTACGAAAAGAAATGGAAATTTTGCACTTTACTACGATTGTACGTATGATTATACGATAGTATGACCGGATAAGGGGATCATGACCAGAATGAATGCGACTTGAGAAAAAAAAGGAGAAATGATGGACTCAAAGGACAAGGATTTATTCACAATTGATTTGTCCTACTTTTACTAAAAGAAAAAAAATCTAAGTATTTTTTTTAGATTAATAAAGCACCCCGTTGTCAACTCAATAAGCCGATGGGAGGAGTTGCGGCCTGGATGCAGGAACCAAACCGAACAATTTTGGGGAAGAGTAAAGTAATAGACAGGCGTAAGGGTAAGACGAAAATAGTTTACAGCGGCATGAAAGCGAGTGGTAGCATGGACACAAAAGACAGAAAGAGACTAATTTTATTAATAATAGCCAGCAACGACCTTCGCATGCCGCAAGGTGAATAAAATATATTATTGTCATTACGAATTACAATTGTTATTACGAAAAAAAAAAAGTATCAATTGATAGATTCTGAGGAAGGAACTAAGGATAATGAACAAAAGGGTGTAAATATAAAGAACGCATTCAAATGATGAAATTAAATATAAATAGAAGCAATATACCAGTAAATACTAGAACACTATAAATAGGATAAAAACGCACCGAACACAGATATTCAGACCATCGGAAAGCTAAATCATAGGCAAAGGTTTAGGAGTTTTTCTGGAAAAGTCCCAATAGCGTGTGATCACAGTAATGTTTGAGAACGGGCTAAAGGCAGGATGTCGGTAGTAAACCCAATGCTACCTATGTAAAGGCGATACGAAAGGTGTGCAATCGTGGCAGCAGGCCAATGATGGAGGGGACCACCTTTACCACTAGCAAATATCTTGAAGCGGAGACGAAGACGAAGAAAGACAGAGGTCTCAAATTTACACGTTATGCGAATAAGGGAGACTTAAGCTACCTTGGTCCGGGTAATTCGAACCCTATTGATAATTCAGCGACCGGGCGACAGTATACACAATGAAGTTTGCCACATTTTACGCTGATCAGAGAGTAAGGATGCTCCTAACCTCCGACATATAAATATGTGTTGAACATGTCAAAGGGCAACGAGAGAGTATCTTCAATTGACGAAATCCAGAGAAATGTACATTCGAACTTCCGAAAACAAGGGAGTGGAAATTACAAGTAAAGCAGCCATGGAGGTACTAGAAGGGCATCGATAATCCGAATTGACATGGATTAATCGAGAACATATGGAAAGTTAGAGTAACAGGAGTCGTGTCTCCGAAACCAGCAGTCGATCTAATACAATTTCTGCAACGGAAAACCGTACAATTCAGTCACAGCTGAACCGCAACAATAGAAAAGGAATTGAAATCACAGAGCTTAAAAATAAAAGGCGAAATATCAGTACTCGCCAGAGACGCCCTACGATAGGCGATAATACTCCGTATTCCGAGATCCAGAGAGTACAGTAAAGAAGGAGGCGGAACCTGACATCCACGGTCTGAAACCACGAGAGCACACTCAGGCAGATCAGTAACCACGAAGGATGGCAAGCAGACCCGGGGCAGAAGAGGACGACGAGATGAAACAGCAGGCAACGGCAGAAGGAATGCGCACGCTAGGACCAACGTAAAATTAGGGACATAAAAAGATTATCATTAAGTTATGAAAATTATACAAAATTTTTTAGTACCCATATCCCCGTACCTAAGTCCGATACCATCACAATCGACTTGATGCTAACCCTTAAGGTATCATCAAGCTCAGTAAGTAAGGGGGCATGCAGCGCCCTTAGCGAATTTGCTGCATTGCTAGTTTGCATTGGCGCAGCAGTTTTTGTTTACACGCTCTTGGAATGCGCTCGGGGTTGCTGAGATGTTTTTGTTTGCGCGACACTGAGGTGCCCTGCGTAAGCAAAGAAATTTCACGGACAACCGCGGTAACGGTCACGACGGTTTCGGGTTTAGGCCGAACAGTTAGTGAAATGTTAGGAGCTTAAAAACCCCTAGTTGGGAAAAGTTAGGGGCCAGTTCAGTTTTTACAGAGTGCGGTAACTAGGCGCTAGTCACGGGAGTTGACCCGGTAGACAAATTAAGTAGTTTTTTGCTTCAAGAGTTAGTGGCTAGTTCAGTAGCAGAGTATGATACAGTATGCATAGGAATATGTGTGCATTGTGAGGCTTGAGAATCAAGTGACCTCAAAGTCAAGTTCCAGTTCTAATGCAGAGTCGGTGTGGAATGGTGTAAACGTGTTTGTTTTTCTTACTGTAGTAGGACATACGTTCATATGTGCATAAACCTAATGATATGCCGAGCTTAGTGAGACTGCGTGAAGTGTTAGCCTTATTAACAATCGTTAGTGTCTTTTTGTTAGATTGTGGGAAAGAACTCCTAAAACAGCCTAATCCGGCACTATTGAGAATAAGTAGCTGTTACGGTAGCGCTTCGCCGTGGTCAGGTCGAAGCAAGACAACTCACTGCTTCCTCTTGCTTTGTCGCCGAAATTTCACCCTAAATTGCAAATTTCTAAAATACTAACCCGATTCACGAAAAATCAAAAACATACGATTGTAGGTAAATGATTTTACTATGCATTTGGCGAAAAATATCAGTTAGAAAGCTTTTCTTTCGCGAGATTTCGTGCGAGTTTTGTTAAAATTTGGTTTTCTTTTTTCCTTTTCTCGCTATAAACAACTCGCATATGTAGGGATGTGCTACGTTTTTAACAAAGCGTCAAAGCTAGTAGCGATGAAAATCATTACTGATTTCTGGTTCTACTGAAACATGAATAGAAATTATTTTACAAAGTAGTAACACTTACTGGCATTTTCTACTCATCTATATTCAACGTTTACGCAGAGAGAACGGACAACGAAAACAAAAGAAATGTTGTTAGCGTCTACCGCATGTAGCATTTTGCACACCCCAATACATGCGTTGACATTGTGTGCGTGCGAAAGAATAAGGAAAAACTCATTTATTTTTAAAACTCGCACGAAATCTTTCGATAAAAATGTTTATCAGACACAATTTATATACGAATCGATAGAAAAATTAATTATCTAGAATCGTATGTTCTTGGAATTTCCGTTTTCTTCCCCGTTTTCTCACAATTTTTTGTAAAGTGCGTGAAACCCCGGGATAGGCAGCGAACTCCCGTGACCACGGCGAAGCGCTACCTTAAGTGAAAAGCACAGAAAAAATTGAAGCTTAGGAAAGGTGAATTTCGTGATATTAAACTCAAGCACATGGATGAATCAATACAATGACATAAAAGAGAAACCGAATTGGAGAGTGTTACTCCGTATAGAACTAAAAGAAACAACTTCGTCGTTATTCTGCCACCCGCTCCGCTCGGTACAGTTACTGCACAGATCATCAGACTCAACCTTCTCCGATTTGGATGAAACTTTGCACATGGCTTCAGCATGGCAAACCATAAATTTTGAACCGATTGAGAGGTCAATCCGACTCACGACTGATATTTAAAAAGGGCAAAAATTGCCTTTTTCAAATCGTTGTAACTCGAAAACCGTAAATTGTACAAAAATGACGTTCAGGAAGAAGTTGTAGAGAATCAATTGGGCACTCTAAAAATAATATACACTGAAAAGATTTTGTGATTTTTTTCTCAATAATTACAAAATAATCCGAAAAAGAGGAATAAAAAAAATCAAGGATTTAATTTTTTTCGATAATTTCAATTTTAAAGCTGTTATTAAAACCTACAGATTGATGGCTTGATGGCCAATCCGTGCGTTTTGAAAAATGAAGTAGTTACAGCTAAAACAGTTAGTTCTTCTCGTTGTAATTCGGTAACCGTTCATCGTACAAAAATGGCGTCCAGGAAGAAGTTTTAGGGAAAAATATACACTGAAAAAAAAATTTAATTTTTTTCTCAACAGTCACAAAATAATTCGAAAAAGAGATAAAAACAAACCATGGTTTTAATTTTTTGTTATAATTTTTAATTTAAAGCTGTTATTAAAACCTACATATTGATGGCTATACAGTTAGTTCTTCTCGTTGTAATTCGAAGACCGTTCATCCTACAAAAATGGCGTCCAGGAAGAATTTGTAGGGAATCTATAGGGCACTCTTAAAAAATTTTACACTGAAAAATAAATTTGATGTTTTTTCTCAATAATTTCAAGATTAACGAAAAAAATTAAATTAAAATAAAATCAGGGTTTCGTTGTTTTCAAGAATAGGCTTAAGAGACTCAGATAGATTATAAGTAGAACTTAATTATTTTTTAGCACTGGGCAATGTTTGTACCTTTATTCATTAGGCTAATGTTTCTGAATTGTAATTATGTGAACAAATATGTAAAATGTTAAAAAGATGATGGGTTTTTACGCGCATTTGATGAATTTCAAATGGGCTTTGTATATATTTTGTGGGCAGAAGAACGAATAATGTATTTATAATGCGCATTCGACTAAAAAATATTTCATTTTGAATTTTTCAACGAATAACAGCGTAATATTTTTTCACAAATGAGAACATTGAAGCTAACAACTTAAAAGTCAAACGATTCGTTTGTCTTATTTGAACACTTCGACATTATATGCATATCATCTCGGTATATCAAATTATATCAGCACTAATGTGAATATGGTATAAAACATTGCCATTAATAAACGTACAGGCTCTTAAGTCAAAATGGTGATGATGCAAATTGTTCATTTAGATCATGAATAATGTTAATGCAAATTTTCAGCCAAATGAAAATATCAAAACTAATTCGATCTATCTATATATCTCTATATCTTTACATCCTTGATCTCCTTTGAGTACTATCATTTTATAACATTCATTTTTTTCCGTAGCCACCAGCAGGACTTGGAATAATGATTATTGAAGGAAAACATTCTGAAGTCGGGCGTGGCATATTCGTGTCAGATATTCAAGAAGGATCAATGGCAGACCAGGTAAACATTTCCAACAGACATTTCCTTATGAACATGTTTTATACTTTCTATAGGGTAAATCCGGGCGAGATTTAGCTCTTTCAAGATCTCGTACATCGAATCGATGTATTGGCGCAAGTGTTTCTGTGCGTGCGTATTTCGTCACGCAAAGGAAAACGTATGTAATAACCGCTCTTTCCTATCAGTTAAAAATGCATTATTTTTAACTATTTACCCTCGTTCATGTTGCGGAGGCTAAAAAAATTCCAGCGCCGTTTGGTTATGGCACACCCGGTTTTATGTTGCTTCTTATAGAAAATTTGTTTGTTAACAGACGTACGTTCCGGGTAAAAAATTGAGGTGAAGTGATGGCTATGGGGATAGACCCCTATAATAGGTTTAGATGCCGCACCTACCCAATATTTTTTGCCTTTCTCATATACAAAGGTTATGCAATTACTGTGAAAACCTACTTTTGATCCGAGGTCCGGAAGGCCGAGTGTCATATATCAAATGTCTGTGTGTGTATGTGTGAGTATGTGCGTATGTGAGCATGTAACATTTTTTGCACTTACCTTTCTCGGAGATGCTGAACCGATGTTCACAAACTTAGATTCAAATGAAAGGTCTTGCTGTCTCGTGCAAAATTCCTGAATATTATATGGATCCGGCTTCCGATTCCGGAATATGAGGGAAAATGTGCAAAAAATTGTGAAAATAAATTCACCAACTTTTCTAAACCGATTTACACAAACTTAAATTCAAGTTCTTATAGTCCCATACAAAATTCATGAATTTTGTTTGGGTATGACTTCCGGTTGCGGAATTACGTGGAAAAATGCGCAAAAAAATTAAAATTTTTGTGTTGATTTTTCTCAGAGATGGTGCGATCTATTTTTAAAAAATTAGATTCAAACGAATGGTCATATGGTCCTTTACAAAACTTCTGAATTTTATCTAGATCCGACTCCCGGTTCCGGAATTAGAAGGTGTAAGGTGTAAGAATTCTTGTTCAAAATACTTACTCGCTTTTCTTAAACATGACGTTACCGATTTCATCAAACTTCAGATGAATGGGCTTAGGGTCCTTTACAATACTTCTGATTTTCACTTTTCGTCCTTCTGGACGAAACAAAAAACGAGAAAAAATTCTGAAGTGATTTCGGCTATCCTGGTTTCCAGTTTCTGATTCCGGAGGCTCAAGAAATAGTGGTCATATTTTCTCAAATGGATCTCACTCACTTTTCTCAGTGATGCTTTGACCGATTTTCACAATCGTAGTTTTAATGGAAATTCCTGTGGTTTTGTACGAAATTCCTGAATTTTCTCCGGATCCGAATTCTGGTTTTGGAATTATAGGGTAAAGTGTGTTAAAAATGTTATACCAGAACTGTGGGTAAAACACCCACTCGGAATCCTAAAGAATTCCAATTTACCGCGAAAAAGGTGAGCGCGTTTTTTATACAGTCGAGCCGCATCCTGCCAGCTTTTTCCGCAGTGTATAATTATGAAATTGATAAATGTTATTTCGTCAATGTGAGATTGAACCCCGCAACATTCGTATACATTGCATTGGTATGCGTAACAGGAACGTAAAATTACTCAATTGAGCAATTTGACGTTTCTGTTACACATACTTTTGAAATGCTTACGGTCAAATTGACATATATGAAAATTATAAAACTGTTTTCAAAAATCTCTGAAATCTAAAATATCTGATTTTTACTTGGTTCACAAGTTCAAAACTTATGAAATACTAAGTACAGGCTTGGATTGACGAGAGATTTTCTACCTGGAAACATGGAGCACAGCGAATAAAAACCCCTTTGTTGAGCAAATTACATTTTGATTGCGCTGAAGCACTGAAGAAATATCAAAAGTCTATAAGAAACAAATGATGGATAATCGGATTGCACTTTTAGAAATATTCAGCTCCTTAAGAACATTTGCAAAGACAGGGCCTACTCATAAAAAGAGACAAGAATGACGATAACTCCAATTTCATGACATTTTTAAAAGATGCTGTAGAACTAAAATCTTGACTGCAAAGAGATGGCCATAAACGGCTTTATTCTGAAAGTCAAAACGAAATTTTCAAGCTATTGGCAACCTCAGTATTTTCAGAAATCATGAAAGAAATAAGAATAATATTCAATTTCCTTGATGATTTTTCAAATTATGGAAATATTTACAGTTGGTCAGCCCACATATATCCATGAAACTGGGAAATTTTATGAGAACGCTCGATAAGGGGAGGTAGCTCAATGGCAGAGATATGTTTTGATGTGGAACACATCTTTATTTTCTATTTAGGGATGCAAATCAGAAACGCAAGGAAAAATACACGTAGAAATGTGGTCAGGTTTGAAACACTTACAGCTCAGTATATTTTGTATCAATTATTAACATTATTTCATTATTTGATTGGAAGTATTTATAAGATTCGATTTAAATATATCAATCCATGTATTTTCACATTATTATAAATTATTGAAATTTTGATTAGTAGCGAGCAGTGTCCTATTTTGTCTGCTAAAAATCTCCGGCATATCGGATTTCCCTGCCATAGACGACGGGTTTGAAGGATATATGATATGATTGGTCAGTCGATGCAAAAACGAAGCTGTTGGAAGCACGCATATCTATAAATAGAAGCGAAATTATAGCTAACGTTTCAGTCCTACGCGTAGTATACTAGAAGTAGGTTATTGCTAGACAGCAAGACAAAAAGTGACATAAAACGATTTGAAGCTTTAATTGGTATGCTCTGATCTTGTGTCATGCAATCTCGGATGAAATTCCATGTTATGTCGTTTCGCCTGTGAAATGTGCAACTTTCCCAGGATAAATTTCGAGTGCTTAAGATTATTTTCTAATTTATATAAGATGAACTCGATTCATAATGAGAAAAAGTTTATCGCTTCAACCGTAATCGCAGAATGGTAGAAACTCGATGCTATAAAACTAACTGCTTGCATACAAAACTTGAACACAAGCTTGGCGAAGAGAAGCTTAAATATTGAAATCCGAATCGCAAGTATGTACAAAGATATAATTGCATACATTTGGGATATTGGTGTAGTTTCGTCGGCTATAAAACAAATACAAATCAAGAAAAACAATGTTCGGTGTTGGTTCCTAATCAAGATCAATCTAAACAGATTCTCGTGCAATTGAGGATTCAAAAGTGTGACTATTGATTGAACTGTTTGATTGTAGATCATTAGACATTTTGGTTGCCTTGTTCCACATCAATGGCTCGAACATCCCTATGGGGCTGATCCTTGTAGTTTTTTTCAACTATTGAAAAGGCTAAATGAACAGACAAGGAGTCTAAGGAGAGTTGTAGTAATCTTATAAAAATATAAATGGATAAGAGGTTTTGTTCCAGAGTTTGTGCGTTTCGTTTATCTACTTGTTACAGTACCAGGCTCATTTTGTTCAAATGAACGAAGTTTTGTCGTGAATACGACTTACTTTACTATGGGGCGCCTTTTCAAAATTAGTCATATGGAAGAATGGGCAGAACTTAATCGTGAATATCTCGACTTGTATTAATGGCAGCCAGATAATTCTTTCACTATTACATCAAAAATATGATCAGGAAATTAGGATAATATTTTGAACAGTGTGATATAACCACAAACAACTCAAAATTATGTTTTCAGAAAATTTTCAAACAACGCGGAAAACTCTTTACTTTTGCTTGGGTTTTTCGCGCAAGGACGACCATTTTGAGGTAGTCAGGCACATATCTTCAACTTAACGTTATAATAGGGGAACAGTGGACGATCATTTCTTCTTGTGCGTTGGATGGAAGCAGACGTCGGGGCGAGAAGACGCATCCAAACAGCGGCATCGGAGAGCGCACCTTCTGTGTGGTTAAGAATCTCAAACGCTCAGGTCATAGTTCTCATTTGCCTTCCTGTCGTCAAGGCGAGGATACACATTAAACCAGTTTCCCATCATTTGGCACTGCGAGCGGATGTGTCGTTTTGTTCACAAAGCAAATTTCAATTTAAGCAAGAACGATTGCATCAGCTGCTGGTCGTTTGCATTGGAGGGAAAGAAAACAAGAATCGAAAAGTGGACAACATTATATAAAATCAGCCGTTATAATGGCTCTAAATGTTATCTAAATAACTAAAGATTACTTCTTTGCAAATCGAAGGTAGAAATCATCAGTTTAGTGAAAATCCAAAATAATTTGATTTGCTTCGTGCACTTTTCGCTGTGCGAAAATCGTTCGAGAAAAATATTCCGAACTGTGCTAATCCGAAATGAGATAATCGACGTCAAAAATCGTTGAAAATTTTAGTAGTGAAAAGGGGGATATTTTCGCAATTCACACAATTGATCAACTATCAATTCGAATTCGAAAGTGTAAAGAAATCGTGTCAGTTTTATTCGTATTCACGACATCCAGTTATGTCTCTGACATTACACACCCGTACTTTTTTTCTAGTCTTCGCAGGTTAAAAACGTATTTAAGAACAACAATGTTGCAAGATTGACTCAATAACGTTACTATTTTACATGTCTATCGCGACATAACCGACAAACTCGATTTAAAAAAAATTCTACGACTTTATTTTGCAAAATGCAAATGACAGCTCTGTGTTTGCATAGCGCAAATGATTTTTGTCCATATCCTGATCTTTTACACGCTGTAATAAATCAATCACAAAACTACTTGTATATTCCATTCCGTTCATGAACAATAGCAACGCACTCTTTTTAAGGGGGCAAGCTGCCCATTTGGTCCAAAAATGATCTGGCGGTCCTGCTCATTAAAATTAAATAAACGCTCAACTAAACTGATTCCGGTTATTCTTTCAAGAATCGAAAAAAATATGTTTTAGAACATCACAGTATAATATCATTACACAGTATAATATCATCACACCACTAGGTGGACTAAAACAGGTTTTTTAATTAAACGATATGTATGATAAGGCACACTACCTTATTTCTGAGATGCTGCGGTTATTTCTTTACTGTACTTCCGACCAGGGCCGCCGAAAGGGAAGAGCGAAAGGAAGGAATCCCCACGGGCCCGTACATATTCAGAGGGTCCAGAATTTCAATGACAATTGTTTTGTCTCTCTCATATACAAAGGTTATATCCATTGAATACAGGGTCCGCCATCTAACTTTTTCTTTTACTAGCGGTTATTTCGATATGGGTAACCTTAATGTCACTGCTGATTTGAAGAAACTTAGTTTTATCCTTCCGCTGAACGGAAATGATTGTGTATACGCTTGAGGAACGCGTGGAAAAAGTGCAGTTTTACTTTGAAACTGGGCTTGCGATCAGCTTGAAAAAGACGCCGATTTTTACCAAAAAATCATCTTCTCGGATAATAAGCAAAATTGTCGCGTCTGTGGGACGGAAAACCCGCACGTTATCATGGAGAAGCCGATGCATCCTCAGTGAGTGACGGTTTGGTGTGGATTTTGGTCTGGCGGCATCATTGGGCCATTTTTCTTCGAAAATGAGACAGGAGCCGCCATGATTAGTGATTGGTTCTTCCCGTTACTTGAAGAGGAAGACTTGGACACCATTTGGTTCCAACAAGACGGCGCGCCGTGTTAAACAGCCAACACTACGATCGATCTTCTGCGCACAGTCTTCGAAGATCGAATTATCAGTCGAAATTCGGATGTCGTTTGGCCGCCTCGGAGCTGTGATTTGACGCCGTTAAACTATTATCTTTGGGGAGCTGTCAAAGATAAGTGTTATGTGGACAAGCTAGAGACAATTCAAGCCTTGAAGGACAACATTGGTGCAGCCATAGCTGCATACAATCAAAGATGTACTAAAAAACTGGACCGACCGTATTATATTCCACAATTAACCGGAAGGATTGTACATTAATATGAAAAAATAAAAATTTTGAAATCGAATGAACCGTTTGTGTTTTATAGCATGTTTAAATGTTTCTACTTTTGAACTGCTTTAAGCACTGACGAGCCGAAGGCGAAACGCAAAGAAAACAAAATATGTACTTTTTTGCAAAAAACAAAAAAAAACCCTAAATGTTCAATCTTACTAGATTTTCTCGGAGATGACAGGATACATAACAACAATGTTTATCCTTAATGTTTTTC
This sequence comes from Malaya genurostris, assembly GCF_030247185.1. Taxonomy (NCBI): domain Eukaryota; kingdom Metazoa; phylum Arthropoda; class Insecta; order Diptera; family Culicidae; genus Malaya; species Malaya genurostris. Next base: position 164,852,513 of record NC_080571.1, on the reverse strand, counting down.
AGTTTATGATTCATGAATTATTATTGTATCTAGTAATCTTCTGATTTATGTACGTGGAAATTTATCGTTTGTTTGCTTAATTTTTATATTTGCTTTGATTTGAAACTTCGAGCATTCGTTAAATAACATAAAAACCTGTTTTAATCCACCTAGTGGTGTAATGATGCCTTTCCCATATTATTTATATTTTCAAAAATATCACCAGAAGATTTTGTGAAGAAATTTTGTTTCAATCTTGAATAAAATAAGAATCTTTATTTGGGTATAAACTAGCATAACCTTTTCAAATTCTAAACAGTTGTGTCAAGCTGGTAAGATTTTTTCTTTATTTTGCATCGTCGCACTAAATGATTAAACACTCTTCGGAACCGGATGAAATTAAACAGCAACCTATGAGACTGTATGAACTTTTATTTGAGCCTGTTTGTGTAAATCGATCAAATGAACTCTGAGAAAATTGAGTGATTCTCGTTTTAAACTTTTTGACCAATACTTCTGGTCGTTTAGTAAGTAACTAATATAACCTACAAATTGAATCAGTTTTAAGCCAAATCTAGAAGAATTTTACCCTTCGTCACTCTAAATGACAGTGTGAAATTCAACAGCAACCTTCATGACTACGAGAATTCTTTTTATGAGTGCCATTATTTGACACATACTTACACACAGACACATACATTGCTCAGCTTAATGAACTGTGTCGAATTATATAGAACATATTGTATAAACTCTCTATATGAGGTATTGGGTGCACTTTTATTGAAAAGCTTCGTTAGCATGATCTTGTAATAACACTTACAAATAGGTACAAACTGAATAAAAGAATTAGAAATTTACATATTTTTCACCTGAAAAATATAAATTTTAATGTGGCAACCCTGCACGCTATACTAAATTGAACACAGCACGCATGGAGCGTACCGTCGCGTACCAGTTTTGCATCGTCATTTTTTTCGATTATAGAGGTTTCAACATTGTTGTCATTCACCTTTTCCGGCCAGAAAAGTTTTCTGACCCTATGTGCGAGGGGTTGGGAATCGAACCCAGGTGGGCAGCGTGAAAGGCATCGACTTACCCATAACGCTATACCCGTTCCCTTGCATCGTCATTTTGAATTTGAATGTTATGACATTTCTCGCCCTATAACTTCGGAGCCGGAAGTCGGATCAGGATGAAATTGCACAGTATGTTGAAAGACAATGAGAGCTTTAATTTGAATAATAAATAATGAAAAACGACTTAACCGTTGCTGAGAAATCGACGGGAGTTCCGTTTATGGAGATTTTCTGCACTATTGTCGGTGCTTTCGGAAGCGGAAACCGGGGACTAGGAGTGTCAAAGTAGTTTTATATACTTACTAACTAATAAGATCCGTCAACTAGATCAATTTAGCAGTAAGTTTTATTAAAATGTGCACCTCGTTTCGCCATTGATTGTGAAAAAATACTCATGAAATTGAAAATTTTCACTAATCGCACTGTAATACCGGAACCGAAAGTCGGATCTTGATCATATTTTCGCAGACTTTTTAAACAATTTCAAGACCTGTATTTTGATTCTTAGATTGCGAAAATCGGTAAAGAAGTTTCCGAGAAAATGTATTGCATGTTTTTTCATAAATTTTCACATATTCCTTGTAATTCCGGAACCGGAAGTCGGATCCATATGAAACTCAGGAACTTTGTATGGGACCTCAAGACCTTTCATTTGAATCCAAGTTTGTGAAAATCGGTTCATCCATCTCTTAGAAAATTGAGTGACATTATTTGTCACACACATACATACATACACACACACATACACACACAGACATTTTGTGATTTCGACGAACTGAGTAGAATGGTATATGACACTCGGCCCTCCGGGCCTCGGTTCAAAAGTCGGTTTTCACAGTGATTGCATAACCTTTCTATATGAGAAAGGCAAAAAAGGGAAAATTCTATTTCCTCTAACGTTTACTGTACGTGTGACGTCTCACCCTGAAGCATGTCACCCGGATTCACATTTTTTATTCAAATATAAATATCAAAACCAATTTTTTTAAATATGCAGTAGGATGCTTCAACTATTAAGAACAATAAGTTAAGTTCTAGTTCAGTGAATATTTTTGAAGATTATCGAATTTTAGAAAGATGCGGGATTTCGTCCGTATTTACCCTAGCTCTTTTCATTTAGCATTTTTAACGTTTTATGCTAAACTTTAAAGCCATTCTTTCAGGTTGATTTTTGTTTGGTTCGAAACAAAGTTCCCAGTACCGTACCCATTCGGGCCAAAAATGATCTGGCGGTCCTGCTCATTTTTTTGGTTCGAAACAAAGTTCCCAGTACCGTGGAACGAATGGAGAATTTATAACCGGGGCTAGATAAATGATGTAAAGTAATAATAATAATAATTCCGCACATACATTTTTGTTTCGAATAAGAAAAATTATTGTATATGCAGTACCTTGCTAACATAACAAATAATTTCTTCTTTGTCATGTGATATGTTTTTGATATCTGAGTTCATGTTAATTGATTGCAACAACTTAAACTTTCCAGCTTAAGCAGTGTGCCTTCATATTATAATATATTATTGAATAAAAAAAAACTTAAACTTTCCTATGTGTTTCAGGCCGGATTGAATATTGGAGAAATGATATTAGCAGTAAACAGAGATTCGCTATTAGGTTGTACTTATGAAACGGCAGCAATATTATTGAAAAGGGCAGAAGGAGTAGTGACATTAAAAATTTGCAATCCCAACAAAAAAGAATCAAACGAAGCGATCAATACTTTTGCAAAATCAACATCCAAAAATATTACAATTGATAAAAGCAGTACAGCAACTGATAGTTCTTTTACAAAAGGCGATAAACCAGTAACCCTGAAATCAACACCAGCTAACGATATGATGGATCCGTCGAAAGCTGAAATTATTGAAAATGAAAATACTGTAATAGAAATTAACGCAGCAAACAATCCGCTCGGAATAGTGGCAGTAGGAGGATGCGATTCACTTATAAGCGTAAGTTCCTATAATCTATCGAAAGCGACATGAAGTCTAACTATATTTATAACCAATTTAAAAATTCTCAGGTTCGAATATTTGTTTTAATTCTCTTGAATATTTGTTTAATTTTTCTTGGTACTAAGCACATAGGATATATAAAATCTGAGGAAAAAATACGGAATACTGCCTTTTTGCGATTTTTAACTAACGTGCGAGTTCAATCTATAGCATCAAGTTCGTAACGCCACTTTACCAGGTTTCTGGTCTTCCTATAGAGGACATTCTATATTTTGTGTTACTTAAACATAGGTGTCATTTCGTTTCATTGTATTGATTGCCAACACAGTGTGAGTATTTATAACACGTCAAAGATGTTGGTGTACGAACCACATTTTTAGCATATGAACCACACATCGCATCTCATGTTAAATCAAGAAAAACCTGTTTTAATCCACCTAGTGGTGTAATGATGCCTTTCTCATGTATAATACTGTGGTATTCCATTCAAAATTTATCTCTTCGATTTTTGAAACAAACCAAGAGATTGGTTGTGCATTAACTAGTATAACATACAGAATAAAACAATGTTTTGATTGCATGAGTCATCCACATTTCCACAAACCAAAGTCGGTTCGTACGGCCACCAACTAACATGACACACAAACTCTTCTAGTACGCACTCTAAATTACGATTTAAATGTTTGTTGTATCCGAAAATATTTTAAGTGACGGTGTACAATATTGAACACACTTTACCCTATACCTCCGGAACCGGAAGTCGGATCCGGATCATATTCAGGAATTCCATATGGGATCAAAAGACCTTTCATTTGAATCTAAGTTTGTGGAAATCGGTCAAACCATCGCTGAGAAAAGTAAGTGGGATCTATTTTGGTATATATGACCACTATTTCCGGTACTTCCGGTACCGGATACCAGGAACCAGGATAGCCGGAATCGGTTTATTTAGTTGCCTACTGATAATCACTTTCGTTTTGTGTGGTTTTGAGACCAGTTTAAAAATATTTTTACGTATTTTGTTTCGCCGGTTTAAGTGACGTTGTACAATATTGAACACACTTTACCCTATAATTCCGGAACTGGAAGTCGGATCCGGATGAAATTCAGGAATTCCGTATGGGACCACGAGACCTTTCATTTGAATCTAAGCTTGTGGAAATCGGTCAAACCATCGCTTAGGAAAGTGAGTGAGATCTATTTTGGTATATATGACCACTATTTCCGGTACTTCCGGAACCGAACAAGGGAACAAGGATAGCCGGAATCGGTTTGTTTAGTTGCCTACTGATAATGACTTTCGATTTGTGTGGTTTTGAGACCAGTTTAGAAATTCTTTTATGTATTTTGTTTCGCCGGTTTAAGAGACGGTGTACAATATTGAACATACTTTACCCTATAATTCCGGAACCGGAAGTCGGATCGGGATGAAATTCAGGAATTCCGTATGGGACCACGAGACCTTTGATTTGAATCTAAGTTCGTGGAAATCGGTCAAACCATCGCTGAGAAAAGTGAGTGAGATCTATTTTGGTATATATGACCACTATTTCCGGTACTTCCGGAACCGGATACCGGGAACCAGGATAGCCGGAATCAGTTTGTTTAGTTACTGATAATGACTTTCGATTTGTGTGGTTTTGAGACCAGTTTAGAAATTTTTTTACGTTTTTTGTGTCGCCGGTTTAAGTGACGGTGTACAATATTGAACACACTTTACCCTATAACTCCGGAACCGGAAGTTGGATCCGCATGAAATTCAGGAATTCCGTATGGAACTACGAGACCTTTCATTTGAATCTAAGTTTGTGGAAATCGGTCAAACCATCGCTGAGAAAAGTGAGTGAGATCTATTTTGGTATATATGACCACTATTTCCGGTACTTCCGGAACCGGATACCGGGAACCAGGACAGCCGGAACCGTTTTGTTTAGTTACTGATAATGACTTCCGATTTGTGTGGTTTTGAAACCAGTTTAGAACATTTTTTATGTTTTTTGTTTCGCCGGTTTAAGTGACGGTGTACAATATTGAACACACTTTACCCTATAATTCCGGAACCGGAAGTCGGATCAGGATGAAATTCAGGAATTCCGTATGGGACCACGAGACCTTTCATTTGAATCTAAGCTTGTGGAAATCGGTCAAACCATCACTGAGGAAAGTGAGTGAGATCTATTTTGGTATATATGACCACTATTTCCGGTACTTCCGGAACCGAATACCGGGAACAAGGATAGCCGGAATCGGTTTGTTTAGTTGCCTACTGATAATGACTTTCGATTTGTGTGGTTTTGAGACCAGTTTAGAAATTTTTTTATGTATTTTGTTTCGCCGGTTTAAGAGACGGTGTACAATATTGAACATACTTTACCCTATAATTCCGGAACCGGAAGTCGGATCGAGATGAAATTCAGGAATTCCGTATGGGACCACGAGACCTTTGATTTGAATCTAAGTTCGTGGAAATCGGTCAAACCATCGCTGAGAAAAGTGAGTGAGATCTATTTTGGTATATATGATCAATATTTCCGGTAATTCCGGAACCGGATACCGGGAACCAGGATAGCCGGAATCAGTTTGTTTAGTTACTGATAATGACTTTCGATTTGTGTGGTTTTGAGACCAGTTTAGAAATTTTTTTACGTTTCTTGTGTCGCCGGTTTAAGTGACGGTGTACAATATTGAACACACTTTACCCTATAACTCCGGAACCGGAAGTGGGATCCGGATGAAATTCAGGAATTCCGTATGGGACCACGAGACCTTTCATTTGAATCCAGGTTTGTTAAAATCGGTTCAGCCATCTCCGAAAAAACCTAGTGAGATTATTTGACACATACACACACACACATACATACACACACACACACACACACACACACACACACACACACACACACACACACACACACACACACACACACACACACACACACACACACAGACATTGCTCAGCTCCATGAACTGAGTCGAATGGTATATGACACTTGGCCCTCAATTTTCACTAGTCGGTTTTTCAAGTGATTGCATAACCTTTCTATATGAGAAAGGCAAAAAAGGTACCAGAGAGCCTCAATGCTCGGTTTGGAAACGCAAAAAGGAGATTTCAACATCAATTACACTGCACGTTCCAGCAAGCGAAATTGTTTTATGACGCCTCTGTTGGCCTTTTCTCGAAACTACGTTTTCGCTTTTCTCATATGTTAGGTTATGCAATCACTGTGAAAACCGACTTTTGACCAAAGCTTGAAAGACCGAATTTCTATACTACTCGACTCGGCTCGTCGAGTATGCAAAATGCCTGTGTATGTAAGTGCGTATTGTTTATGTAATGTTTTTTTTGCACTTTTCTCGGCGATTGCTGAACCGATTTTCACATTTTTTAAATGAACGGCCGTAGGTCTCACACAAAATTTCAGAATACTGTTTGGACTCGACTTCCGTTTCCGGAATTAAGAGGTAAAATGATGAAAAATATTTGAAAATAGCTTTTCTCGGAGATGGCTGAGCCGATTTACACTAACTTAGAGTCAAATAAAAGATCTTATGATCTTATACAAAATTTCTGAGTTTTTTTTTAAATCTGGCTTTCTGTTCCGGAGCAAATTTTTCTTAGAGATGGCGTGACCAATTTTTACAAACTTAGTTTCAATTAGGTTTCTAAAAATTGTATTATAATCGTTTACAAAGCCTTCTTAACTTTTCTCATAGATGGCGAGACCGTCTCCAGAATTATAGGGTAAAGTGCGTTAAAAGTTGTGAACCATTACTCAGCGGAGCGAAACAAAAAACCTAAACAAATTTCTAAGCTGGTTTTGAAAATAAACCATGGGGTAGTTATTATCAGTAGACGGCCAAGCAAACTAATTCCGGCTATCCTGGTTTCCGGTTTACGATTCCGGATGCACCGGAATTAGTGCTCACATTTTCACAAATGGATCTTGCTCACTTATCTTAGCGAATGGTTTGATCGATCGTTTACAAACTTAGGTTCAAATGAATGGTCTTATGGTCCCAGAAGCAAAGTCTTGGCATTACATTCCTTTTGTGGAATTTGGCCTTTCTGTTTCAACAGACTTCGCAGTCGATTCTTAGTGTACATAATCATTGCATGGCTAGTACTATGGATCCTACTAACACTAAGAACCCTTCCAGGTCGGGGCTCGAACATACGACAGCTGGCTTGTAAGACCAGCGTCCTATGCATTAAACCGCCAACCCGGGACGTCCCAGAAGGAATTCCTAAATTTAAAAGAGATCCGACTTCCGGAATTATAGCGTACAGTGTGTTAAAAATTTTATATCATCACCTAAAGGGGCGAAACAGAAAACGTCAACATTTTCATAACCGGCATCAAAACTACTCCAAATGATTGTCATAATCAGTAGACGGCCAAACGAACCGAATCTGGTTATTCTTTCAAAAATCGAAGAAAATTTTTTCGAAGGCTATCACAGTGCTATATAAGATAGTATGACTGATATGAGAAAGGCATCATTACAGCACTTGGGGAATAAAATAGGGTTTTCAACTGGGTCTCATTAGTGCGCCAAAATTATTGCTCGTTTCAACGTGAACAAACGTTTTACTTGCTAGATGTATCTCTACTGTCGGAACTACAACCAAACATATTCATTGATATTAAAAAACCTGTTTTAATCCACCTAGTGGTGAAATGATGCCTTTCTCATGTACAATATTGTGGTATTCTATTCAAAATTTTTCTCTTCGATTTTTGAAAGAAATCAAGAGATTGTTTGTGCATAACATACAGAATAAAACAGTGCTTTGATTGCGTAGGTCATCCTTAAGAAAACGAAGTGGGTTCACTATTATATGATCTTCCGGCATCGGAACCCGAGAACCGGTATAATCGAAGTCGGTTCGTACGGCCACCAACTAACATGACATACAAACTCTACTAGTACGCACTCTAAATTACGATTTAAATGTTTGTTGCATCCGAAAATATGCAGTAATTTTTGGTAGGACCATAAGACCTTTCAATTAACCATAAGATTGGGAATAACGGTCTAGAGTCCAGTTTATAACATTTTTTACGGTTTTTGTTCCGCCAGTTTAATTGACGGTGTACAATATTGAACACACTTTACCCTATAACTCCGGAACCGGAAGTCGGATTGTTATGAAATTCAGGAATTCCGCATGGGACCGTGAGTCCTTTCATTTGAATCTAAGTTTGTGGAAATCGGTCAAACCATCGCTAAAAAAAGTGAGTGAGATCCATTTTTGTATCCTTGTCCTGATATGGTTTGTATCGGCTATCCTGGTTCCCGGTATCCGGTTTCGGAAGTACCGGGAATAGTGGTCAAATATAATAAAATGGATCTCACTCAATTTTCTCAGCAATGGTTTGACCAATTGTTCAGAAACTCACTTAAACCGGTGAAACAAAACACATAAAAAAATTTCTAAACTGGTCTTAAAACTACACAAATCGATAGTCATTATCAGTAGGCAACTAAACAAACCGGTTCCGGCTATCCTGGTTCCCGGTATCCGGTTCCTGAAGTACCGGAAATAGTGATCATATATACCAAAATGGATCTCACTCACTTTTCTCAGCGATGGTTTGACCGATTTTCACAAACTTAGATTCAAATTAAAGTTGTTCCGGTCCCATACGGAATTCCTGAATTTCATCCGAATCCGACTTCCGGTTCCGGAATTAGAGGGTAAAGTGTGTTCAATATTGTACACCGTCACTTAAACCGGCGAAACAAAAAACGTAAAAAAATGACTAAACTGGAGACCTTTCATTTGAATCTAAGCTTGTATATATGACCACTATTTCCGGTACTTCCGGAACCGGATACCGGGAACCAGGATAGCCGAAATCGGTTTGTTTATTTGCCTACTGATAATGACTATCGATTTGTGTAGTTTTGAGACCAGTTTAGAAAATTTTTTACGTTTTTTGTTTCGCCGGTTTAAGTGACGGTGTACAATATTGAACACACTTTACCCTATAATTCCGGAACCGGAAGTCGGATCAGGATGAAATTCAGGAATTCATCCTGATCCGACAGAACAAACATTTAAATCGTCACTTAGAGTGCGATGGCAAAATTGTATAAAATCTTCAAAATTCGAATAAAAACTAGTAGAGTTTGTAAGTCATGTTAGTTGGTGGCCGTACGAACCGACTTTGATTATACCGGTTCTCGGGTTCCGGTGCCGGAAGTGCATATAATAGTGAACACACTTCGTTTTCTTAAGGATGACCTACGCAATCAAAGCACTATTTTATGTTGTATGTTATACTTGTTAATGCACAAACAATCTCTTGGTTTCTTTCATAAATCGAAGAGAAAAATTTTGAATAGAATACCACAATATTATATGTACATGAGAAAGGCATCATTACACCACTAGGTGGATTAAAACAGGTTTTTTGACTAAACTGGAGACCTTTCATTTGAATCTAAGCTTGTATATATGACCACTATTTCCGGTACTTCCGGAACCGGATACCGGGAACCAGGATAGCCGAAATCGGTTTGTTTATTTGCCTACTGATAATGACTATCGATTTGTGTAGTTTTGAGACCAGTTTAGAAAATTTTTTACGTTTCTTGTTTCGCCGGTTTAAGTGACGGTGTACAATATTGAACACACTTTACCCTATAATTCCGGAACCGGAAGTCGGATCAGGATGAAATTCAGGAATTCCGTATGGGACCATGAGGCCTTTCATTTGAATTCTAGTTTGTCAAAATCGGTTCAGCCATCTGCGAGAAAACCTAGTGAGATTATTTGCACATGTACACACACTCACACACACACACACACTCACACACACACAGACATACATACACACACAGACATTACTCAGCTCGATGAACTGAGTCGAATGGTATATGACACTTTGCCCTCCGGGCCAATTTTCACTGGTCGGTTTTTCAAGTGACATGAGAAAGGCAAAAATTTCTAACTGGTCTCAAAGCTACACAAATCGATAGTTATCATCAGTAGGCAACTAAACAAAGCGATCCCGGCTATCCTAGTTCCCGGTATCCGGTTCCGGAAGTACCGGAAATAGTGATCATATAAAAAAATCAACAATTGATCTCACTCACTATTCTCAGTTTGACCGATGTGCACAAGCTTAGATTCAAATAAAAGGTCTTCCGGTCTCATCCGGAATTCCTGAATTTCATCCGGATCCTACTTCCGATTCCGGAGTTATAGGGTAAAGTGTGTTCAATATTGTACACCGTCACTTAAACCGGCGAAACAAAAAACGTAAAAAAATTTCTAACTGGTCTCAAAACTATTTTAAACGATAGTCATCATCAGTAGGCAACTAAACAAACTGATTCCGGCTATCCTGGTATCCGGTTCCGCACGTATCGGAAATAGTGGTCATATATACCAAAATGGATCTCACTCACTTTTCTCGGCGATGGTTTAACCGATTTCCACAAACTTAAATTCAAATAAAAGGTCTTCTAGTCCCATACAGAATACCTGAATTTCATGCGGATCCGATTACCGGTTCCGGAGTTATAATGTAAAGTGTGTTCAATATTGTAAACCGTCACTTAACCCGGCGAAACAAATCACGTAAAAAAATTTCTAAACTGGTCTCAAAACTACACAAATCGATAGTCATCATCAGTAGGCAACTAAACAAACCGATTCCGGCTATCCTTATTCCCGGTATCCGGTTCCGAAAGTACCGGAAATAGTGATCATATATACCAAAATAGATCTCACTCTCTTTTCTCGGCGAAGGTTTGACCGATTTGCACAAGCTTAGATTCAAATGAAAGGTCTTCCGGTCCCATATTAAATTCCTGAATTTCATCCGGATTCGTCTTCCGGTTCCGGAGTTATAGGGTAAAGTGTGTTCAGTAATGTACACCGTCACTTAAACCGGCGAAACATAAAACGTAAAAAAAAAATCTAAATTGATCTAAAAACTACACAAATCGATAGTCATCATCAGTAGGCAACTAAACAAACCGATTCCGGCTATCCTGGTTCCCGTTATCCGGTTCCGGAAGTACCGGAAATAGTGATCATATATACCAAAATGGATCTCACTCATTTTTCTCAGCGATGGCTTGAATTCCATCCGGATCCGATTTCCTGTTTCTGAGTTATAGGGTAAAGTGTGTTCAATATTGTACACCGTTACTTAAACAGGTGGAACAAAAACCGTAAAAAATGTTATAAACTGGACTCTAAACCGTTATTCCCAATCTTAGGGTCAATTGAAAGGTTTTATGGTCCTACCAAAAATTACTGCATATTTTCGGATAGAACAAACATTTTAATCGTCACTTAGAGTGCGATGGCAAAATTGTATAAAATCTTCAAAATTCGAATAAAAACTAGTAGAGTTTGTATGTCATGTTAGTTGGTGGCCGTACGAACCGACTTTGATTATACCGGTTCTCGGGTTCCGGTGCCGGAAGTGCATATAATAGTGAACACACTTCGTTTTCTTAAGGATGACCTACGCAATCAAAGCACTATTTTATGTTGTATGTTATACTTGTTAATGCACAAACAATCTCTTGGTTTCTTTCATAAATCGAAGAGAAAAATTTTGAATAGAATACCACAATATTATATGTACATGAGAAAGGCATCATTACACCACTAGGTGGATTAAAACAGGTTTTTTGTCGTGAATACGACTTACTGTACTAGCCGTATGGAAGAATGGGCCGAAGTTAATCGTGAATATCTCGACTTGTATTAATTCCAGCACTATAATTTTTTCACTATTTCATCAACAATATGATCAGGAATTTAGGATAATATTTTGAACAGTGCGAGATTACCACAAACAGTTTAAGTTTTCTCAAAACGCTTTCTCAACGCGGAAAACTCTTTACTTTCGCTTGGGTTCTTCGCGCAAGGACGAAGTGATTGCATAACCTTTCTATATGAGAAAGATAAACAGATTTTAACAATTCAAAGTGCAATAAAAATGGTCGAAATTCGAAAAATGGTCGCCATTTGTTTTTTCACGGTGGAAAATTTTCATTCTAGTTCTAACCATCTCCATATCGATACAAAATATGAAACAGTTTTACTTTACGATGACACCCACCAACAAATCGAACAAGCTTGAGCAGCTGTGTTCAGTACTGCCATATTGAAATAATAAAATGGCAATTCTTTTTAATGAAGTTAACATAGGAGCTTTTATCAGTAAACAGCATAATTTTGAAATATTGTTCGAACATTAAGTGGATTTTTTTAAACACGTTTTTTTGGAGGAACCTAGTCTGTATAGAGCAATTCTTGTATTATTTGATTTGGCTCAAATTTTACTAGGGCCTGCACGGGCCTCACTCGGCTTAGATCTACTTGCCGGTCTGCCGGGCCTAGCGAAATTCTGTCGGGCCGAACGAATATTTTTTAACCATTTGTTTGACAAGTGACAATCCAAAAAATACTACTTAATTCAAGCTCTATTCGAATTTTTGACGGACTGAACGATTAATTGAAGGACTGTCAGTTAATCGGATCAAACTGAGCTCTAGAGCTTCAGTCAAAACACCGGACGTTTGGCTGGACGAACTCTTCAGTCACTTCAGTTGATCGTTCAGTAGTGTCATTTCCGTAGATCGACGTTCTCCTTGAACGGTTCCATTTGTTGCACGGAGAATGCGTGCAACATTGGAACATTGTTCGTATTGAAGTGTTCGGATTTGCACGGAGTGAGATGCGAAATTTGAACAAACTATCTTCATTGCAAACATTCTTCTAGTATCCAGACTTCAAGCAGTTTGTAGTTTCAGCGGAAACAGGTGAAAATGTCGGAATTATCAACAAGAAAAAGAGGCTTCACAATACAAAGCTTCAAAAAGAATGGTTGAATAACGCAGAATATAAGGAATGGTTAGTAAAAGAAAATGATCATACAGGGATGTCTAGAACTTATAGCGCAAAATTTACTGTAAAATACGATGGAGAAAAAGTTGTGAAAATACATTGGAAGCTTCTAACCAGAGCTTAAAATTGTCATGCATTCTCAATGAAAGAATCCAATCACATTTCCTTATATTCATTATTTTATTGTCTCATGAATGACCACCACAAAACCAAAGGAAGAGATACGAAGCATTTTCGTGTCTCATTGACAAAAAGAGAGAGTATAGAGAAATGCTTAGCAGATCATCAGACTCGACCTTCTCCGATTTGGATGAAACTTTGCACATGGCTTCAGTATCGCAAACCATAAGTTTTGAACCGATGGAGAGGTCAACCCGACTCACGACTGATTTTTAAAAAGGGCGTATGTATTTTTGCATTTCACAAAAATTGCCTTTCTCAAATCGTTGTAACTCGGAAACCGTTAATTGTACAAAAACGGCGTTCAGGAAGAAGTAGTAGGGAATCGATTGGGAACTCTAAGAAAAATATACACTGAAAAAAAATTTTGATTTTTTTTTCTCAATGATTTCAAAATGAACCAAAAAAATTTGAATGAAAAAAATCAGTCTTTCGATAATTTTTTGATAATTTTTATTTTAAAGCTCTTATTAAAATCTACAGATTGATGGCTATCCCATCCGTGCCTTTTGAAAAATGAAGAAGTTACAGCTAAAACAATTTACAGATATGTTCGAAATTTCAAGTTCTCGTTGAAATTTGATTTCCGACTTCAAAGCATTCCCTACTGAGCTTTCTACTTTTCTCCCGGAAGTAAAAGTCTCATTTCAAATCGGACGAAAAGGCGAATGTGGAGTCTTGGTTGATGGATTGGAAGATTACGAACGTCTTATTCGATATTTGTCCGAGAAACTTCAAAAATTTTATTCATATGATATAAAATCAGACAGACCCTTCAAGGCTGTCTTGAAGGCTTATCAAATGATCAAAGTAGTGATGAAATTAAAAATGAACTAAAAGAAGTGCTTGGTTTTGCCCCTTCCCAAGTAATACTTATGAAAAAAAAGAGCGAATGGTACTTCTAAACCACGCTCTGGAATTTCCCATGAACTTTACCTAATACACTTAAATCGAAGTGATGTAAACAGTTTGAAAACTTTAGAAAAAGTACGTTCCATTTCCCACATTGAAATTCATTGGGAACATTATAAACGGCATAATCGTATTGCAAACTTAACGCAATGTCGTCGTTGCCAAGGCTTCGGCCATGGAACCAAAAATTGTCATATGGATATACGGTGTTTGAATTGTGGTAAATCGCATTCGAAAGACGTTTGTCCAATGAATGAAACCGCTGATAAATTTTCATGTTCAAATTGCGATGGAAATCATAAATCTAATTATTTGAAATGTCTTGTCAGGGTAAAAATTTTAAACGCTCGTTCGCTTAGACAACAAGTCAAATCAACGACCCTAAATTTACAGAACATACCTGAAAATCAAAAAACCGTTACAAATGCCACGCCTAATTCTTCTAAGGCACCTATTTCTTCGAATTTAAAACAAAAAACAGTTACGCCGTCCAATTCGTCTTCTAACGAAAACAATTTACTGACAGGTAGATTGACCTCGTCATCATCTTCTTCTAATGCCTGTTATGCTAGAATAACAGGTAGAAATCTACCACCTATTTATTCTATTGTAAATAATCAAAACATAGGACCGCCTTGCAGTTCATCTTCTAACGAAATCAATTTATTAATAGGTAGATTGGCCATATCACCTTTTTCTAATGGCAGTCTACCTACAAATATTCCTTCAATGCCATTCGCTTCTTTAAATGAAGTTGATTTAGGCGATATAACTGAAAATAAAATGATATACCTACAAGATCAACTTTTTCAAATGATCATCCGAATGAATTCGACTTCATCACTTTTTGAAGCATTTCAAATCGGATGGCAATTTAAATAATTATTTAAATAATAATTATTTGAATATTTTGAATTGGAATGCTCGATCTTTGAAATCGAGTGAAGATGAATTTTATAATTTTCTCAAAGTTCACAAAATTCATATTGCCATTGTGACAGAAACTTTTCTTAAACCAAATGTCAAATTGAAAAGTAATCCACATTATGTGGTTCATCGATTTGACAGGTTAATGGAATGGGTGGTAGAGTTGCCATTTTTCTCCAACAGCAAATTATACATCGAATTTTACCTTCTTTCAATACTAAAGTTATTGAAAGCCTAGGAATCGAAGTTGAAACCATTCATGGAATTTATTTCATCGCTGGAGCATATTTGCCATTCCAATGCACCGGCGAACAATTAAATTTCTTTAAAGGCGATTTGCAAAAACTCACAAGATATCGACCGAAATTTTTCGTAATAGGGGACTTAAATGCTAAGCATGTGGAATTGTAGGCAAAATAACAATAATGGTAAAATACTTCATAATCATCTCTCAGCTGGTTACTTCACAGTTTTTCATCCCAGTAATCCAACTTGTTTCTCTTCCGTGAAAAACCCGTCTGCAATTGATCTGGTTCTAACAGATCAAAGTCACATTTGTAGTGAACCGATTACACATGCTTACTTTGACTCAGATCATCTTCCAGTAACATTCAGACTTTCCAACGTAGCTATAATTAATCCAGTTAGTTCTATATACAACTATCATAGAGCTAATTGGTTGGATTACAGATCTCACATTGAAAATCATGTGGATCATGAAACTATTTTAGAAAATACTGCGGACATCGTTACAGCAATTGATAATTTGAATCTTTATTTTATCGAAGCTAGAAATCTTTCAGTTCCCAAAGCTCAAACTAAGTTAAATTCTCCTATCATCGATGACAATCTTCAACTGCTCATTCGGTTGAAGAATGTTCGTCAACGACAATATCAACGTTCTCGTGTTCCTGCTATGAAAAACATAGTTAAGGATTTACAAAAAGAAATTAAACATAGATTTACTTTTTTGCGAAATGAAAATTTCGCTAAAGAAGTTGAACAAATTAAACCATATTCTAAACCTTTCTGGAAACTTTCTAAGGTTCCTAAGAAACCTCAGAAACCAATTCCTGCTCTCCAGGAAGGAAATACAATACTTCTTACAAATGGCGAAAAAGCTCAAAAACTTGCTCAGCAGTTCGAGAGTGTACACAATTTGAATTTGAACGTTGCGAGTTCTATTGAAAATGAAGTCTCATTGAAATATGAGCATATTTCAACCCAAGTGTTATCACACGATGACATTATTGAGACGAATTTTGATGAAATTGAATCAATTATTAGGAAACTTAAAAACATGAAGGCTCCTGGTAATGATATAATTTTTAATATTCTTATTAAAAATCTTCCCAATGTTGTCTTGAGACTCCTAGTTAAAATTTTCAACAAGTGTTTTTCATTAGCTTACTTCCCAAAAAGATGGAAAAACGCTAAAGTAATTCCTAGTCTCAACCCTGATAAAAATCCAGCAGAAACATCGAGCTATCGATCAATTAGTAAACTTTTTGAAAAAAATTATCTTGTTGAGAATTCAATTTTTCTACCAGAGCAGTTTGGATTTCGTCATGAACATTCAACTACTCAACAACTTGTAAGAGTTACGAACATGATAAAAGCAAATAAATCTTCTAGGTTATCCACTGGATTTGCTTTTCTAGACATAGAAGAAGCATTCGACAGTGTTTGGCACAAAGGAATAATAGCGAAAATGTCTGATTTCCAGTTTCCTGTTTATTTGATCAAAATGATTCAAAATCATTTAATTGATCGTACTCTTCAGGTTAGCTATCAGAATTGTAAATCTGAATTGCTACCCGTACGAGCAGGTGTTCCGCAGGGTTCGAGCGTAGCTCCAATCTTGTATAATATTTTCATTTCTGATCTTCCAAATCTACCCGTTGGTTGTCAGAAATCGCTATTCTGTGACGACACAAGTCTGTTAGCCACAGGTAGAAATCTAAGAGTGATCTGCAGTCGCCTACAAAGAATTTTAAATATTTTCAGTGATTATCTGTCAAAATGGAAAATTAAACCAAATGCAGCAAAAACGTAATTAATTATCTTTCCTCACAAGCCAACAGCTTCTTTTCTTAAACCAAACAATAATCACATTCTCAAATTGAATGGTTTGAATTTGACATGGTCTGATCAAGCTAAATACTTAGGTTTAAAGTATGACAAAAAACTCACTTTCAAGGATCACATTGAAGGAATCCAGGCAAAGTGTAACAAATATATTAAATGTTTATATCCTCTTATAAACAGAAATTGCAAAGCATTCTATGCTTTGTCTAAAAAAACAAATTGTTAATTTATAAACAAATTTTCAGACCATCCATGCTTTATGCAGTACCAATTTGGTCAAGTTGTTGTTCCACCAGAAAAAAAAAACGCTTCAAAGGATTCAGAATAAAATTCTGAAAATGATTTTGAAGCGTCCTTCCTGGTTTAGTACAAAAGAGTTATACAGACTCACAAATATAGAATCATTAGATGTAATGTCACATAATATTATAAGCAAATTGCGACAAAAATCGATGCAATCTTCAATTGAATCGATTCGCTCTCTGTATCCACTTTTCTCTTCTATCTCGCCTTTCAATGAAGCTGTTCTGTCATGCTGTAATATTGTGTCATCAACTAGCTATAGGGTTAGTGGTTCAGCTTTAACTGTTAGTTTTCACTGTTAGTTTTAAACGTAAATGTATCTGTTGGATCATTGTAATCTGTTGATACAAAAGATGAGGAGGCTTTATGCCTGCTGGAGAAAGAGATATTGCTACATTTCACCTCCATCTGGCTTTTCCCTGCTCCTCAAAATAAATAAAATAAAAAAAAAATCAGAAACCGAGAACCAGCTTAGCCGTAATCGGGTTGTTTGGTTGTCTATTGACAATGGCTACCGATTGCCATAGTTTCGAGGTCAGCTTAGAAATTTTTTACGTGTTTTGTTTCGTCGCTTCAAGTGACGGTATCCAATTTTTAACACACATCACCCTATAATGCCGGATTCGGAAGCCGGATCTGGATGAAATTTGAAAGTTGTGTATGAGACTACGAGACCTTTCATTTGAAGCTAAGTTTGTTGAGATCGGACACGCCATCTCTGAGAAAAGTGAGGAAGTAATTGTAATAATTTTTTTCATTGATCACACTGTAACTCCGGAACCGAAAGTCGGATCGAAATAAAATTCAGGAAATTTGTAAAGGACAACTGTAACTTTCATTAAAATCTAAGTTTGTAAGAATCGGTTCAACCGCCTCTGAGAAAAATAAATGCACTTATTTTATTTAATTTATTTTTATCTATTTTCTCCCTGTTCCGGAACCAGAAGTTGGATTAGAAAAAAATTCAGGAACTTTGTGTGGGGTTATAAGACATTCATTTGAATCTAAGTTCATGAAAATCGGCTCAGCCATCTTCGAGAAAAATGAGTGCATGTTACATACATCAGTATCAAAAATGTATGCACTTGTAACTTTGTACATACTTGTTATACGGTTTTCTATATTTAAGCTTATCTTCGCCAAGCTTGTGTTCAAGTTTTGTATGCACGTAGTTATTTTTATAGTGTTAAATTTCCCTACCATCACAACCATTCTGCTATTTCGATTGAAGCGATAAACTTTTTCTCATTATTAATCTAGTTCATCTTATATAAATTAGAAACTAATCTTAACCACTAAAAATTTATCCTGGGGCAGTTGCAAATTTCTCAGGCGAAAACTACATAACATTAAATTTCATCCGAACTCGCATGACACAAGATCAGAGCATACCAATCGAAGGATCAAATCGTTTTATAGCGCTTTCTGTCTTGCTGTCCAGCAACAACCTACCTCTGGCATGCTACACGTAGGACTGAAACGTTAGCTATAATTTCATGGCTATGGACATTCAAATCGATACGTAGAAATATTTCCAATCAATTGGTGAAATAATATCACTGATGGAAACTAAACTGAGTGAGCTGTAAGTGTTGAACCACATTTCTACTTCAATTTCTAATCCACAACCCTATATAGAAAACAAAGATGTGTTTCACATGAAAAAATGCACGAATTATTTATAATATTTTGCAAAAATATTCAGTTTGTTTTTTGAGAATCGGATATTTTTGACAATGATTTTGTTTTGGTGTATTCTGCCTATTTGGTGGAGACAATTTTCTTTATGTTTTAAATAAATGAAATTTAATAAAATTGTGGTGACGCGCTGTGAACAAGAATGAATAATAAAATAAACACGATGATAAGAAGAGGAAGAGACAAGTTTATTTACTGTTTGCTTGTGTTTTTATTCGCTAGGTGTTAGGACTGTTCTTTCTGACGTTTTGTATTGCGATAAATCGAAATTCAATGTGATAAACATTTAAAAGTCTGTTTAATTTTTTTTATGTCAAAAGTACAGTTCATTTTACAGGAAAAATACAGTACAAATTAAAGTACAGTACATTTAAGAGTAAAAAACAGTACACACTACGAATTTATTCCTTTGTTCGGTAATATTTTTGACGAGACATTTCGGTAATCTATAGAAATGGCCGATATTTTGGTACATGAGTTTTATTTTAAAATAATTATGCAAATTTTTACCAGACGATCAATTTTACGTGAATTTTCATTACAGAATTTTGTTAATTTTGTATACAATTCATACGGTAAATCTGAATAGTTGCCGAGTACGGTAATAATCATACTGTTCGTATGGTAAAATTATCTTCCAGTAACCGAACTTCTGTGGAAACTGATTGTCGTAAAACTAACTGTCAAACAGTTATTAAAATTTTCAGTAAGTGTCTTTTTATGACCCAAACGAAAAAAATCTTGATGAGTACATCGAATGAATTGAGGTACATTTATTTTTCTTCATTCGTTTTTGTGAATTTGTGTTGTTTTTTAGATTCCGAAAATCCAGAATTTTAACCAAAGGAAAACAAACAAACAAAAAATTACCGAGCAATCAGTTTTCAGTTTACGATTCAGACGATCAATAAATTTCCGTCAACGTTAACGGAACCTCGCCTTTAGTTTCGATTTGTTTAAAGCCTTCATTATTGGAACGAATGCACATTCCGGACGTAAAAATGACATAGTGTTTAACAAGTGTTACAAACAGCTCCTTTCCATTACCATTCCTAGATTGTCACCTGATATAGCGTGTGAATCGTACTTAAGCCGAACAACATATGATGTTTGTTTTCATCACGAAACGCTGTATGGTTTTGAGATCTCTCTTATGCATCTTAGTTTATGTATATGCAAAATTTAGGGCTACCACCATGTCAACTTCGCCCGGGTTGGCGGTTCTAGGCATAGGACCCTTACAAGAATGGGCAGAACTTTATCGCGAATATCTCTTGATGTACTCAACCCAATAATATAATTTTTTCTACAAGCTATCGGAAATATGATCAGGAATATGTGATTAAATTTTCAACAGCGTGAGAAATCCATAAATAATTGAAAAACATAGTTTTCTAAAACTTATGTAAACAGTGAGAAAAATTCATCACGCTTGCTTGCCTTTTTCGCACCCGGACGACGGTTTTGTGGTAGTCAAGCACATATCAGTTCCTATTATCTACTGCACGGTAAACTTTTATTGAAAACCAGTAATTTCTTCTAGTGCTTCAGACGGAGCTGGCACTGCTTTTTATTAGTTCCTTTCACTGTAGTATTCAAATCCAAAATGAAATAAAATTCTGTATGTTGTTGTTTAGAACCATATTTGTATACCGAAAGATGCAATATTTTCCTTCACTATACTGTATACGACCCATTTTTCAACCAGTTGTAGTTTGTAGTAGAATTTTCTGCTGATTTGCTATATAAAATGCATATGCGACTCAGAATAGATTCGAACTCAACTCGTCACTCTCCATCACGAACGCATTCATAAAAGTATATTTAACCCTCAGGGTACGGACTGGGTTACCGGATCCCGAGCGAAATTTGAAAGAAGCGCCATACGAAGAGAAGTCGGCGAGGGGGGTCCGGAACAGGGGGGGGGGGGGAACTTATAGGTACACACTATTAGAGGCTCAAGCGGCAGAGTCAGTCTCCGCTTTGTGTCCGAGCTAGACACATATAAACATTGTGCTCGGGTGTGGTACACCCAGTCCGTATCGAACGTTACAAAATCCAAAATTTTCAAAAAAATTAAGTTTTAATTTTCGTCTGTTTGCCGCTGAGGAATAAAAAGGTAAGTAAGAATACGTACTCTTTACTTAATTTTGTAGATTCTAACCTCAAAATAACGCGTTGTACATGGTGTAAGCGAAGTATTGTAGTAGATCTCAATCACTTGAACGTACGTCTTATATCGAAATCTTTGCTGCTCGTAGTGAATTATAACTCATTAAATTTTGTTTCTTGTAATTTTTTGTTAAAGAACACGCATTAAAAACATGGCAACGCGTCGAATCACTCGAAGCGTTGCTGCTTTGGAGGAGTTGTACAAGGAAAACGAGGAGGACAGCGTTACAGAGAATGACAGTGACACCGACGACGCCGTAGGTGCGGAAGAGGAAAGTTCTCACGATTCTGAAACAGACGCAGAATCTGAAGGAGAGCCATTGTCAGGCGAAGAAGAAGCAGCTGCTTCGAGAGGCGCCCCGCCGCGCAAACGCGGCCGCCCTTCATACCGTAGCGAAACTGTGCTGCGAGTGCGGCAATATTATGTAACATGACTTGTGTAACTTTTTAATAATAAATATTCGCCTTTAACAATTATGTTTGGTATTTATTTATATGATACTACTCAACAATATCTGAGAAACATTTTTTTTACGCTCAAAGTAATTAATTTTAACCTTTATCATCATAAATCAACGAAACAACGTTTTTTCGCTAACTCGAAAAAACGCGTATTTTCATTTTTCAAAAAAAATATAGTTTTTGGAATAAATCAAAAAACCGTTATGGACATTTGTAAGAACTACTTTTTACCTTTCAAATGCGAGTTATACAGTGTTAATATTTTTTTTTCAAAAAGTTACAGCATTTTGAAAAAAAAAAAACGTTTTGTACAAAAAAAATTCAAGACCCGTTCACATTTTTCATTATAATTTTTTTTCAATCAGTTAAATGATTAATCTGACAACTCTATTATATTTTTGAGACAATTTCACACAAAATAAAAAAAAATTATTCAAATTGACAAAGTACAGCTCGATATACACCCAATCAAAGTCGCCGGGTTAGGCTAACCCTGTCCGTACTGAACGTAACTTTTTTATAGTCCGTACCCTGAGGGTTAAGAACCAACATTTACCATAAAGAACTATACTGGTTTTTTCGTAATATTTAATTGTATGTCAGAATGTTCAATCTAACTAATCTGTACTTTAGTTTAGGTACATCGTTAAAAATCCCAGAAGTGAAAAGAGAAAACCTTGCACAATTCATACAATCGATCAACTAATTGATATTCGGAAGTATAAAGAAAGAGTGTCAGTTTTATTCGTATTCACGACATCCAGCTATGTCTCTGACATTACACACCCATACTTTTTATGTCAAAAATACAGTACATTTTTCAGGGAAAATACAGTACAAATCAAAATACAGTACATTTTAGGGTAAAAAACAGTACTCAGTCAAAAATACAGTACAATACTGTAAGCACGGATACAGGTGTTATTCATTGATTTTTCTGACAGCCCAATTACAACCACAAATGCACATTTGCCATTTTGAAATAAGTTTTGTTTGCTCGACCTAGAAGAATTCTTAGTGTCAGTAGGATCGTATTACTAGCCATGCGGCTGCGAAATCTGTTGAAATAGAAAGGTCAAATTCTACAAAAGGAATGTAATGCCATAACTTTGCTTTGCTTCACCATGTAAACTTTTCTTTTCTCTTCTTTTCTAGATTTAATAGCGAACAATATTGAAATGGAGATTTTTTGAAATCATACCACTTTCCCAAACACTGCTCTTTGATAAACTGCAACAGCCTCTTCTGAATTTCAATTACTGGTGTTATTTCTAATGTGGTAAACTCTTATTTACCTTAGATCCAAAATATTCGTCCTTCATTAGGGTTTCTAGTCAATTTTCAATGTGATAATGTTCATCATATTATGGATGTGTGTGCTCATTACTGTTTCTGTTTCCAATGTTTTTTTTTACTTTTTGTCATTTGATGCATGAAATGATCAACGAAATATAAATAACATTCTGGAAATATTAAATTTTCATCTAAGCCGTTATTTAGTTCGCTTTCTTGATCATGTAGAAAGCTCCATATCGTTTTAAGAACTTCATCTTCTCCTTGACTAATAAAGCATTGTTTCAAACTTGGCCTTGGTTTCTCATATAGAAAGGCTATGCAATCACTGTGAAAACCGACTTTTCAACCGAATCCCGGAAGGCCGAATGCCATATACCATTCGACTCAGCTCGACGAAATGAGCATCGAAAGTGGTAAAGAAAAACTCCAAAACCGATTTTCACAAATCTTAATTTGAATCAAAGCTTATATTATCTTTGAAGCTACTGTGAAATTTCATCCAGATCCGACTTCCGGTTCCGCAGTTACAGGGCGATGAGTGTCAAAATTTTAGATCGTCATATATGTACAATATATACAACAATATACAATAAGTACAACATCAATACGTGGTGAAACTGTGGAAGAATTCGTGCTTTGTTCTATAAAGAAAACGAAACGTTTACGGATGCCTGCTACTAGTGTGTGATATTGGTAAAAGATGGTGCTACTGTTGATAAAAATTTTAGCTATTTTATGATAAGTGCGACCGAAAGAATAAAAAAAATGTAAATAAATGATATAGAAAGAAAAACAAAAGAATGTCAATGAATTGAAGTTTATTAGAAAAAATATGCAATTTGCACAGCCGGTAGTGCAGTAATACCATGCCAGTACACAGTGGTTAAAAAGCCTAATTTCATGCTCTTATTTGAGAACTCATTAAAAATGTGGTTTTTGAGATACAGTATTTTCATCAAAGTTGCTCAGAATGATAGACGCCATCTTTTGGCAAATTTTATTTATGTGATTAATTCCTTTAAAAGTGAGATAAAAATATTATTGTAGCTCAAGGCCATCATAGGGGCAAACTTACTTCGACATAATTGTTAAGAAAGTCATTTCAAACAAATTTGCAGTAGATACTATTCCCGTAACTTGAGTATAATTCATGATATAATGTATTTTCTGAAAAGGGTGTCCTAAATCCAGTTTTTGTAAGAAAACATATATATTTTCAATTTATATGAGTTTTTCATGTTTTACAAAGTATTTCATCACTAAATCACTGCATAACTTTTTCAAACATACTTTTCTACTATCATTTAAGTTTAATGAAACAGAGCCATTTTTCATGTTTTTTTTAACCAACTTGTCTATCATCAAAAGGCACAGAAAGGTGCCGATGAGACTGCTTACATATTAAATTACTTCAAAGGAGCTTTCATACTCGTCTGCTGGTGAGATATGTTCTTTTCAAATTTCCTTGCCTTTGACATTTGCAATGATAGGGTTCATTGTAATCAGATCATATTTCAGTATATATTCGTTACCATGGTACTTGACACAAAATATGATAATTTTTTGAACATAGCAGTCTATAAATTGAATAGTTTAGTAACTGATTTGTCACGACTTTAAAAAAAGCAATCATCAAAACGAATTAAGTTAAATGCTTTTGGCAGACTATCAATACAACCCATTAATTTTTTTTTTATTTTTTAAAAGATATTTTATTCAGGCCTATTTGCGTACAAGTTTTTAGATAAACATTTTTTTGTATTGGATCTCGTTGTCACCCTTTTTCTAGGGGGAGAGGAGCTTCCATTTTCCTCCTGCGAGGATTGAGGGGCAGTTTGTTCGTGGTTCGTCTCGTCATCCATTGCCGTGTTATTGTTGTTGATTTCGTTGCTAGTTGCTGTAGATGCGCCTTGTTGTACATTGTTTGCAGTTGCTGGTTGGTTGGATGGTAAGCTGTTAACTGCAGCTGGTGTACTTTGATCTATAGGGGTTACGTTGGATGGTTTCGTTCAACGTTCAACAGGGATACTTCCCTGTTGTTTATGACTGTCACAGGTGTACTGGGGTTGCTTGGGTTTGGTGTAAAGAAAGCACCGTTGTCCTTTGGTATAGTTGTCTCCTTGTCCGGTTTATCACATGGCTTACCGTAGTGAACAGCTTTTTGGCAATATTGACATGTGGCCATCTGATTGTCATAGGTAACAAGTGATTTGCACGGTATTTTTGTATCCTGACCGAATGTCACATAAGAAGGTATAGGCCTCCTCAAGCGCATGCGTAACAAACGTACGCCATTTAAAATACCGGGGAAAAAATTCTTCCACTTTTCTTTTTCGATAGAGAGAATCTCTCCGTATTGGGACATAGTTGCGCGAATATAAGGATAGGGGACGCATGAGGGTAAATCATGCACACGCACTTCTATAGCACTATCTTCCATATATACTGGAATGTTGTACTTGATATTTTCATGCTCCACATAGTGCACATTATTATTGTCTTTAGCGAATTGAATTGCATCCAACTCTTTATAGAACTGAATATAAAAAACATTATTGGTTTTATTGCATTGAAGTAAATGCACACGTTTAATGTCAAGATGCATTTGCTCCTTAAGCAAACCTTCAAGATCTCGTATCGAAGGTCGAATTTTGCACTGTCTGAAGTCAACAATAATTGTATTCTTTCGTACCGGCGGTAGCTTTTGTTCGTTCGGTTTACTCATTTCGAGATCGTTCTATTGTTCACTACACAATACTGTACTTGATTTCTTCTATCCCGAACGTAAGCGGTTTTGGTTTATCGACTGACTTGGTTGAGATGTACGAGCGAACTGATTACATTGCATATTTATTGTTTCTCTTTGGTTACATTTCTGTAAGATATTACATGTCAAGTGATGTAGTAATGTTACTTTTCATCTTTTAATTTACGGCAATTTTCTAGTTAATAATTTTTAATTAAATTTCTTCTTAACAGTTAACTGAAAGACTGTTTGATTTATATACCAGTAAAGAAGGTGACAAGCGATTATAAATACACTCTCCTACTCAGTGCTTGAGCGGAAGAATAGGTATCAAGCGAGAAAACTGGTGTTTGATGGACAGAGAAGATGTTTGAATGTAAGGTATCGGTCGGGTGACGGCCAGGATGTAGACCGTGTTCGATGTACGTTCTACCATGTCTGATTGCGTGTTAGAGTGTCTAACAACAAGGTTCAGAGTGGCGAAATAGTAGCACGTATGCACGGAATGCATAGGAACGCAGGTTCGAGTCCTGTCTCTGCCCGTATTTTTTTAAATAAATCATCTTTTCTGTTGGTTTTTCATTCATTTGGTTTCTCCAATATATGCTTTCACCCAGTCATTCCAAAAAACTAAATCATGTATATAATAGGGCTGAAAAGTCACCACTTGTTGCTGAACACCCAATTTAAATCCTAACTCATATTTCAATAAATATTTATTTAAAAAAAGTCTTTCAACGCATAATAAAAATGCTCTTATAATTGATTTTCTCGCCGATGCAAAATTGTTTTTAACCATTCACCAATTCGAAACCTTTAACATGATGACAATACTTTGCCTCACTGATACAAACTATGTACCATTTTATAAATGAACTGAATAATATTCAGTCAAGATCTTTTTTATATGGATTTACAACTGGCTTGTAAGATGTTCACTAAGAACACCTAGTTTGTGAAGTGCATATCATATCAATATATAACTGAATAATACTTCGCATTCCTCATGAATTTTTAATAGAATCCTAGATACCTTTTATCTCTGCTTGGCGATTGGATATCAAAAATTTTTATTTTACAATTCTTAAATTCGGTTTGCGAATACGCTATACAATTAGTATTTTCGAGACAAGCTTGACAAATAACTTATTAAAATTATTCATAGATGGCAAAGACGATTTGCTGTGGATTTTTAAATTTTTGAATGAAAATGAATATTGCAATTCAGATGTGTGCAAAAGTATGTCAGATTGATTCGTATACACGTTATCCGGTTAGGTGTCTGACATTATCTTCCTGATTATTTTTACCACTTAATTTTCACAGCGATGGCTAACCGATTGACAAGCTAAGGCTCGTTTGTAGCATATTGGGCCATTGAACAAGCTCGAAGATCAAATGGCTGTCACTCCAATTTCCGGAGATATAATGGTATAAGTGACGTAACTGACAAAGCGCGTTGTTTTTTTTTGACCGCTTAATTTTCTCAGAGGTTCGCTTTTAACAAGCTCAGGCTGTTTTTGAAGGTACTATTGTGCCATTGATCATGTTTAAAGATCATGAAGGAATGACAGCTCCTGGTTCCGGAGACATAATGGTATAAGTGACGTAACCGGCAAAACGCGTTATTTTTTACCGTGCAATTTTACTGAACCGATTTCAACATTTAGACTTGTTTGAAAGCTAGTATTGTATCATGAATTAAGTGCAAAGATCAAGTGACTATTATTTTCGGTTCAGGAGATATCATAAGTGACGTAATCGACTAAATGCAGTTTCTCATTGGCTCAAACTTTTAGAAGATATTCAATGAGTTTCGATAAACTCAAACTTATTTAGAAGATGCAATGTTGAACTACGGGTTCTATGCTGTTGGCGCTGCTGTTCCGGGTCCGGTATTTCGTAACACCTTACCTCTAAGAGCGTCGATCGTCTTCGGTCGACTGTTAGAAAGCTGTACTGTTGGAAGCTTTTTGAAATGTATCGTATTCGGTTCGGTTTTCTCGATTCTGATCTTCGAAATTTCAGGACCCGCAGACATTATTGTGGTGTATTTATCTTCACTGTGTTTCCGGCTCTTCGTGATAACGGTTATCAAGATGAGAAGGCTAATAATTACTATGGTTACGATTGTATTTCCGACGATGGTGATTTTCTGTTTTGGTAAGATTTTAGGTTAATCTCTTCTAGGAGTTCCATATTTTGTATATTGAGGTCTTCATTCTTCTCTTGTATATTATTGGTTGTTCCTGGGTCACTATCTTTACGTTTTGTCTTAGACTCGTCAGTGCAGAGCAGTTCAAATTGAACTGCTTACTGCAAACTTAAACCGCTAAGCAGACGTAAAGTTATTGCTATTTGTAACACACTTGTAATAAGCACCGAAGTGCTAAGTTTTTCCTGACGTGCCGAACGAAAACAAGTTTCCGCTAATACTGGCCGATTCAGATGGTCATTTAGGGGTTAACCTTATTTTGTGCTAGGGGACATAACCAATTTCACTATCTTTACGTTCGTCTTAAAACTTAAATGTTTCTGGGTATTTCTTGTTAGTTAGCATCAGGTATTCTTATTTTGCTGAGAATTCGTCTTCTTTGTGGAAAATTTAGTTTAGTACGTTTATGGTGCACTTCTCTGTCCCGATGAAGATCGGTTCCGTAATGACCGTGGAGTCGCCGCAGGAGCTAAAGGCTTTTAGATGAATGTTTGTATCGATGAATATGATGCCTCTTCTGATTTCTTTTATATTAGTCATTTGATCTGTTTTGTCGTGAATACGACTTACTTTACTATGGGGCGCCTTTTCAAAATTTACCCTCTGAGAGAGTGATATGTTTTTGATCGTGAATATCTCTTGTTGTATCTAATGAATCAACATAATTCATACTACATGCCATCGGAAATATGATCACAATTTTATGATAAAATTTTTAGTTGTGTGACAAATTACAAATTTCAAATAGTTCAAAATTAAGCTTTTCTGAAATGTTTGGTATAAACGAGTATCAAAGAGGATAATTCATAAGGCGCGTTTGCCTTTCTCGTATTTTGGATGTTCAGTGATCTGTGGAAAGATATATATAATCTAACTACCAATAAAATCGAAAATTTTCAACTTGAACGTGTATTGCAACAACATTGAAGTTTTTAAATAGTACACTGTTGAAATACCTGTTTGATTTAACCCATGATAGCACTTGCCAATCAGAACGCGATATGTCTGCTTCTATACAAGAACATCCATATAAAAGTTGAGTGATTTATTTTTCCTACACTTTGCTGAGCAACTGTTCCCGAAACAAGACACACACGAGAGCGACATCGACGACCTCACAAAATCCAGTTTCAGTCGGGCCGGTACACAACAACTATATCACACCAGAAAAGGGATCAGTCGTCATGGAAGCGCTGCTCAGCTATGTTGTACGCTGGAGTGAAGGTGAACGCCAGACGGGCCCTGGCACCACGTCAGAAGTGAACCATGCAGATCTTGTAGATTGTGACAATTCAAGGCACTTTTTAGTACCACCGACTATCATTAAGAGTTAATTAAACTGTCAATATTTCCTACCAAAAAATTCATCAAGATGGAAGTTAAAATAATTTGCAACGTCACTACCACATTCAATTACGAAAGTGATAATGTTGAACACATCTTTATACTAGTGTGAAATTATGCCATGCGAAGCAGGGTTGGCATATACCTTATGATCAAAAAAGATCCGGAATTTTCATTTTAAAATTCCCGCGCTTGTCCAATCGGTAAACTTTTATTCTCTCAACGTTGGCAACACTTTTATACACATTCTGTCAATATTTGACGCATATCGTAGTTTTTGTTCGGCGTCTATACAAAGAAGTTGAGAAATTTTCGTGTGGTGATTTTTAGAATGGATGAAAATTTAGAACAACGGCTCGCCTTCGAAGCGCCATTCGGTCGATTGTTGTGCGGTTTCGACGTCATATTCATAGATCCACACCTCATCACCAGTTATGATGCATTCGATTAATGTGGGGTCACTATCTGCGTAGGAAATCATCTCTTTGGCCACATTCACATTTTGCTTTTTATCAGTAGCAAACAATGCATTGGATGGAGTATCACTCGTGTTTTGAGCACTCTCAGGACCGCTTCTCCCAACATCCATAATCTTGTCGTTTCTAGATTCCATCTCGGAAACATCAGAATCTTGGCTGCCAGAAGCTGCAGAGTTTGAGTGCTAAGGTGTCTAAGTGAAGTTCGTAGCCATTTTCGAGAAAGCAAAGGAAAATTGGTTACGAATTTCTACAATCAAAGTAGCGTGCGTTGAGATATACAACCTTTCGCGATGGCGATTTGAAGTAAAAGAAAGATTCAAGGACGCTATCTAAGAGCGCCAATGGTACTTTTTAATACTATACCCTGTTATAAGGGAGCAAACGAAGAGAGAAGATAATTACATACAAAACTTGCCAAAAGGCGCTTGTGTTTAAGGTGGACACTAATAAGGGCGGGGGTCTCTCCAAGACAACCACCACAACAATCCACTTCGAGACAGCCACCCAGTAGTGTGACCCTTGTCATGTAAAATAACATTTTTACGAACACTATCTCCATAGAGATGTGTCATATGTCTAGCAGAATGTTCCATTTTTCGAGAGCGCGCGAGACACAAATAATGGGGCCTCACGATACAAGCCCGCTCCCACAATCAGCAACGGAACACATTACCAGAAAGAGACTCACACCTAGTTGTCTCAGGTGTTGTAAATCATATTTGCCTAGTAGCGATGTCAGAGCAATAAGTATCTTACGCACCTTCCGATATCACTAAAACACCGTGTGAAGAAAACGAATCACATGCTCCGGCAGCAGATGCTAGCCGTGGGGCACACATTCTACTACCGCATAAGCCACGCTCCACTCACACGATTTGGAAAAGTAAATGTTAAATACAAACACTTTGATCGCTATAAAGTTGAGCCACATTTCTCTGATAGAATGCTCTCGCCACTATCTTCGTGGGCACCGTCAAGCACAAGACCCAAAAATTAACCGAGCCCCACAACCAGCAATGAGAGTCACAACAGCGAAGAAAACTCACACCTTCATAGTTACTTGGTCAAAATTGACTAGTCACGGCACCGGATTACGCACCACGTATCAAACCCCAGCCCGCCACTATCCCTTCATACGGTCTCGTATGTGAGGCAAACGACATGAGCAGAGAATATACGTATATATAAACTATCCTACTCACGATCTATACAACCTTGCAAATAGCCTGTTGAGATAAGACTTACCATTACACCGATGTGATGTTTATGTGGGAAGGCTATACTTAAACAATGGTATACAAAACAAAATTTTTTTTTAAGGTTAAAGCCGGGGTAAAATAAATGATATTAATAATAATAAAATTTTT
Source organism: Malaya genurostris (assembly GCF_030247185.1). NCBI lineage: Eukaryota > Metazoa > Arthropoda > Insecta > Diptera > Culicidae > Malaya > Malaya genurostris. The sequence goes on along the minus strand of NC_080571.1, from coordinate 164,821,434 downwards.
AAGTACCATTTTGATAGCTTTTATGCACAGGCATAAAAACATGAAAAATACATGCATTATGTAAATCATGCTGTGATAGCCATTATTTACAGATGACTTTACCACGATCACGAAAATAAAACATTTCTACTTTACGAATCTTGTACTTTTTTTTTAAATAACTATTTATTGGAATATGATTTAAAATTAAATTATTAAAATTTAAATTGGGTGTTCAGCCACAAGTGGTGACTTTTCAGTCCTATTATATATATATGATTTGGTTATTACCATGAGGACATTATTTGCTTCCGCAATTCTGAGATTTTTGTGTAGGGAAAATTCTAAACCTACTTGTATTGTGTTATGGGGAAAAGGAACTTATATACTAACTTACTAACTAATACAGAGAGCGAATCGATTCAATTGAAGATTGCATCGATTTTTGTCGAAATTTGCTTATAATATTATGTGACATTACATCTAATGGTTCTATATTTGTGAGTCTGTGTAACTCATTTGTACTAAACCAGGGAGGACGCTTCAAAATCATTTTCAGAATTTTATTCTGAATCCTTTGAAGCGTTTTCTTCCTGGTGGAACAACAACTCGACCAAATTGGTACTGCATAAAGCATGGCTAGTCTGAAAATTTGTTTATAAATTAACAACTTGTTTTTTAGATAGAGCTTAGAATTTCTGTTTATAAGAGGATATAAACATTTAATATATTTGTTACACTTTGCCTGGATTCCTTCAATGTGATCCTTGAAAGTGAGTTTTTTGTCAGACGTTAAACCTAAGTATTTAGCTTGATCAGACCATGTCAATTCCAAGCCATTCAATGTGATTATTGTTTGGTTTAAGAAAAGAAGCTCTTGGCTTATGAGGAAAGATAATTAATTGCGTTTTTGCTGCATTTGGTTTAATTTTCCATTTTGACAGATAATCACTGAAAATATTTAAACTTCTTTGTAGGCGACTGCAGATCACTCTTAGATTTCTACCTGTGGCTAATAGACTTGTGTCGTCACAGAATAGCGATTTCTGACAACCAACGGGTAGATTTGGAAGATCAGAAGTGAAAATATTATACAAGATTGGAGCTACGCTCGAACCCTGCGGAACACCGGCTCGTACGGATAGCAATTCAGATTTACAATTCTGATAGCTAACCTGAAGAGTACGATCAGTTAAATAATTTTGAATCATTTTGATCAAATAAATAGGAAACTGGAAATTAGACATTTTTGCTATTAAACCTTGGTGCCAAACACTGTCGAATGCTTTTTCTATGTCTAGAAGAGCAACTCCAGTGGATAACCCAGAAGATTTATTTGCTTTTATCATGTTCGTTACTCTGACAAGTTGATGAGTAGTTGAATGTTCATGACGAAATCCAAACTGTTCTGGTAAAAAAATTGAATTCTCATTTATATGAGACATCATTCTCAACAAGATAATTTTTTCAAAAACTTTACTGATAGAAGAAAGTAAGCTAATTGGTCGATAACTTGATGTTTCTGCTGGTTTTTTATCAGGTTTCAGAATAGGAATTACTTTGGCGTTTTTCCATCTTTTTGGGAAGTAAGCTAATGAAAAACACTTGTTGAAAATTTTAACCAGGAGTCTCAAGGCAACATCGGGAAGATTTTTAATAAGAATATTAAAAATTATATCATTACCAGGAGCCTTCATGTTTTTGAGTTTCCTAATAATTGATTTAATTTCGTCAAAATTCGTCTCAATAATGTCATCTTGTGATAACACTTGGGTTGAAATATGCTCATATTTCAGTGAGACTTCATTTTCAATAGGACTCACAACGTTCAAATTAAAATTGTGTACACTTTCAAACTGCTGAGCAAGTTTTTGAGCTTTTTCGCCATTTGTAAGAAGTATTTGATTTCCTTCCTTGAGAGCAGGAATTGGTTTCTGAGGTTTCTTAAGAAGTTTCCAGAAGGGTTTAGAATATGGTTTAATTTGTTCAACTTCATTAGCGAAATTTTCATTTCGCAAAAGAGTAAATCTATGTTTAATTTCTTTTTGTAAATCCTTAACTATGTTTTTCATAGCAGGATCACGAGAACGTTGATATTGCCGTCGACGAACATTCTTCAACCGAATGAGCAGTTGAAGATTGTCATCGATGATAGGAGAATTTAATTTAGTTGGAGCTTTGGGAACTGAAAGATTTCTAGCTTCGATAATGTAATGATTCAAATTATCAATTGCTGTGTCGATGTCCGCAGAATTTTCTAAAATAGTTTCATGATCCACATGATTTTCAATGTGAGATCTGTAATCCAACCAATTAGCTCTATGATAGTTGAATATAGAACTAATTGGATTAATTATAGCTACGTTGGAAAGTCTGAATGTTACAGGAAGATGATATGTAACCAGCTGAGAGTTGATTATGAAGTATTTTACCATTACTGTTATTTTGCCTACAATTCCACTGGACATGCTTAGCATTTAAGTCCCCTATTACGGAAAAATTTCGGTCGATATCTTGTGAGTTTTTGCAAATCGCCTTTGAAGAAATTTAATTGTTCGCCGGTGCATTGGAATGGCAAATATGCCCCAGCGATGAAATAAATTCCATGAATGGTTTCAACTTCGATTCCCAAGCTTTCAATAACTTTAGTATTGAAAGAAGGTAAAATTCGATGTTTAATTTGCCGTTGGACAAAAATGGCAACTCCACCACCCATTCCAGTAAACCTGTCAAATCGATGAACCACATAATGTGGATTACTTTTCAATTTGACATTTGGTTAAGAAAAGTTTCTGTCACAATGGCAATATGGATTTTGTGAACTTCGAGAAAATTATAAAATTCATCTTCACTCGATTTCAAAGATCGAGCATTCCAATTTAAAATATTCAAATGATTATTTAACATCACTGTTAAATTTTAAATTCATTATAATATTATTTGCAAATTTCCATCCGATTTGAAATGCTTCAAAAAGTGATGAAGTCGAATTCATTTGGATGACCATTTGAAAAGGATGATCTTGTAGGTAGATCATTTTATTTTCAGTTATATCGCCTAAATCGACTTCATTTAAAGAAGCGAATGGCATTGAAGGAATATTTGTAGGTAGACTGCCATTAGAAGAAGATGATTTGGCAGGTCTACCTATTAATAAATTGTTTTCGTTAGAAGATGGACTGCAAGGCAGTCCTGTGTTTTGATTATTTACATTAGAAGAAATAGGTGGTAGATTTCTACCTAATATACCAACATAACTGACATTAGAAGAAGATGACGACGAGGTCGATCTACCTGTCAATAAATTGTTTTCGTTAGAAGACGAATTGGCAGGCGTACCTGTTTTTTGTTTTAAATTCGAAAAAATAGGTGCCTTAGAAGAATTAGGCGTGGCATTTGTAACGGTTTTTTGATTTTCAGGTATGTTCTGTAAATTTAAGGTCGTTGATTTGACTTGTTGTCTAAGCGAACGAGCGTTTAAAATTTTTTCCCTGACAGGACATTTCAAATAATTGGATTTATGATTTCCATTGCAATTTGAACATGAAAATTTATCAGTGGTTTCATTCATTGGACAAACGTCCTTCGAATGCGATTTACCACAATTCAAACACCGTATATCCATATGACAATTTTTGGTTCCATGACCGAAGCCTTGGCAACGACGACATTGCGTTAAGTTTGCAATACGATTATGCCGTTTATAATGTTCCCAATGAATTTTTAAATTTTGGGAAATGAAACGTACTTTTTCTAAAGTTTTCAAATTGTTTACATCACTTCGATTGAAGTGTATTAGGTAAAGTTCATGGGAAATTCCAGAGCGTGGTTTAGAAGTACCATTCGTTCTTTTTATCCCCCCGGTGAACGACCAAAAGGTTAAAGCCGGGGTAAAATAAATGATATTAATAATAATAATTCGCTCTTTTTTTCATAATATTACTTGGGAAGGGGCAAAACCAAGCAATTCTTTGATTTCATTTTTAATTTCATCAATACTTTGATCATTTGATAAGCCTTTCAAGACAGCCTTGAAGGGTCTGTCTGATTTTATATCATATGAATAAAATTTATGAAGTTTCTCGGACAAATATCGAATAAGTCGTTCGTAATCTTCCAATCCATCAACCAAGACTCGACATTCTCCTCTTCGTCCGATTTGAAATGAGACTTTTACTTCCGGGAGGAAAGTAGAAAGCTCAGTACGGAATGCTTTGAAGTCGGAAATCATCACCGTCACTGGTGGCATAGATTGTTGTTTCTTCCCAGAACGACAAGCGTCCATTTTGGGAATTTTTGAAGAATTTTCTTCTATGTCGCTACAATCGGATTCAGGAAGAATCTCGTAAATATTGTTAGACGGCATAGGATCAACGGAAGGGAAATCCGTCCGTTGTCTTTTATTTTTACATTCAGATTCTATAAGATCGTGAATGTTATTGGAAAAATGTTGAATAACGGATTGTGATTTATTCCGTATTGAATTATTTTTAGCCTTAGGCTTGTTGCCTTTCCGATTGGACGCAGGCATTTTTGAAATGAATGGAATTTAGAAATTTGAATAATAGTTCTTTGAATAGCTAGCCTTTAAAAAGGCTGATTAATTTTTTAGTCACTCTAATATCACTCTTTGTATCACTTAGTCACTCTAATATCACTTAGTCACTCTAATATCACTCTTTGTATAGCCTTGGCTGACTAATTGTTAGTCTTTAAAAAGACTGTTAGTGATTCAGGTAGCCTTGAAAAAGACTGAAGCCCTGAATCAATGAAACTCTAGGTAGCCAGAAAAATTTTCCAGGAGCCAAGAGCTATATGCGTGCGGTGCGAACGACTGTTCAACACCGACTGACGAATCTTGTACTTTATTCGATGGTCGTGCAGACATGCAGAACTAACACCAACTGAAGCGTGATAAAACATCGCACACATGAACAAAAGGGCAAACAATGAAGCCCAAGCACCAGACACCAAACCAATGGTTGATATGATTTAAAAATCACTTAAAAATGCATTAAAGCCAAACAAAATTCATCACTCGTGACACCGAAGGGTTTTACGTTCTCTTTTTAACGAAAATAAAAGCGCTATCACTCGCGCTCCTTTCGTTTGTAATCGACACTATGTCGAAGAACGGTAGAAAAACACGTCCACTCCACACGAAATACTCTACTCTACCCTACCCTACCCTGAAGCTCATCAGAAACAGGAGAACAAAGTCTCAAAATACGAGGCAAATAACGTCAAAATACGGGAAAAATACCAAGCGGATGATCAAACCAAGCTTAGTCCACAGGGTAGACTGTGTGCAGGAACGACGCAAAATTAACGGGGCAAAGGTATGCCGCCTCACGAAATGTTAAAAGTAGAGTGTGCGTAAAAACAATCAGTTATTTGTAAAAGTTTCTGCAGCAGAAAGACCTAACGAAAAAAGGCGGGTAGGTAATGTCAGACACATAACTGGATGTCGTGAATACGAAAACAACTGACATGTTCCTTAACACTTCCGAATATCAATTAGTTGATCAATTGTATGAATATTGCAAGCATTCCCCTTTTCCACATTTTTCGCAAAAACAAAGAAGGCTTCACTTGATCTAGATTACTGTGAATTTCACACAGCGAAAAGTGCCAAAATCAAATCAAACTGATCTAGATTTGCACTAAACTGAGGATATTTTCCTTCAATTTGCGAGCAAGAAATCCCAATAGTTTTTTAGAAAACTTTTAGAGCCATTAGAACGGCTGATTTCGTGTGATGCTCTCCACCGTTGCTTTTTCATCCATGCAAATGACTGGCAGCTGTGACGTAATCGTTCTTGTCGGAATCGAAACTATCTTTGCAAACGGCACAAAATACATCTGCTCGCATTGGCGGTAGAATCCAAACTGATTCAATTTTTGTTTGGAGCTTTCTTTTACGTGATTTCGTTTGTAGCTTTTTCACTAATGGGCGGTCCTAACGGCTATAAAAATAGCCGCATGCAGAATTTTAATGTCGATTATTTCATTTCGGATTTGCGTAATTTATTGAAAGAAACTATCAATATGCTGTAGGGATTCGTTTCTAGCATTCAGAAGGACCAAATTAAGGAACTCACTACGATATTCACCACTTTTCGGAACATTTTTCTCGAAAGATTTGTTTACAGCAGCAGATATTTTGTTCTCTTCCTCAGAACGCGTTCTGATTGGCTGGTGTTGACATGGGTCAAATGAGATAGGTTTTTCAATAGTGTACTATTGAAATACTTCAATGCTTTTGCTATACACGTTTAAGTTGAAAAATTTCGATTCTATTGGTAGTTAGATTATATAAATCCTTCCACAGATCACTGAGCTATGAGCTTTCAAAATACGACAAAGGCAAACGCGCCTTATTATTTATACCAAACATTTCAGAAAAGTTTAATTTTGAATTATTTGAGATTATGTCACACAACTGAATATTTTATCATAAAATTGTGATCATATTTCCGATGGCATGTAGCAAAAATTATGTTGATTCGTTAGATACAACAAGAGATATTCACGATCAAAAATTTATCACTCTCTCAGAGGGTAAATTTTGAAAAGGCACCCCATAACAAAGTGAGTCGTATTCACGACAAAATTAAATATTTGCTCGATACTGGAGCTTTTTACAACGTAATTGGATGGGATACTATCGCGAAAATAGGATCAGAGAAAATAAATCATAAAGATAATTTATACATTGCAGGCTTTGATGGAACTCAATAACAGACTATTGGGTCAGTAAAAGTCACGTTGGTGATTGGAAAAAACTCATTACAGAGTTAGATTTTACATAGTTAAAGATTTGTGTGTTCCTGGAATCATTGGAGCTGAGCTTTTAAAGAAATACAAAATTTATGTCACTCAGAATTTAGAGTACATATGTTCAAGTGTACCAAACAAGCACAATAATGTAACAAATATACCAGTAACAGGAAAAGAAAGGGTACACGCAACTGAGCATCATGGGATGCGTTCTGCAGATAAGGATGAGTACAACATGAATAATGAAAGAAATAACGAAGTAAATTATAATAATGAGAAGCCAAGGATGTTTCCAAACAGTGCAACTAAAGCAAACAATAATTGTGAAATGTAAAAAATCCACAAGTAGAGAGAGGATGAACAAGACACATATTAAAACTGAAGTAGAGAAAGACAAAAACGAAGTAATTATCGTAAATGCTGAAGTTTTAGAGGGCAGTTTATCAAAAAGTATGAAACGAACCAAAAAGTAAATAAAAATAACAACATTAATGCACCGTATCAGAACAACTATGATATATACAAAAACGACGATCGTTCAGATAGTATGATTCCCTGTTGTGGGACTAATATTACTAATGAAAAAGCAAAAGATTTTATAGCTAGAGAGTGTGACGAGGAAGACAAATGTTTCCTTGATTTAGATACAAATCAAGACGTAATTCTTACGGAAAGTAAAAGATACGGTTGAATAACTGGTCGGGACCGAACGGATAAAGTATTACAATCACTAAATATAAACCACTTAAAAAGAACAAATTTTATGGATATAGAGAAAATGCTAGCATCACATAGCGATGTATTCTATCTGAAGGAGGATAAATTAACTATCGCCGATGCGGCAGTGCACGAAATTGAGACCACTTCAAATGTGCCTATCAATAAACGGCAATATAGATTTCCAGAAGCTACGAAGAAGCATATCAATGAAGAAATTGAAGAAATGCGTAAACTAGGTATCACAAGGCTTAGCAAAAGTCTGTGGGATGCACCAGTTCTATGTGTTCATAATCTAAAAGTCGAGCCAGGTAAATGCCAAATTTTGAAAAATGAAATAAAGCATTTAGGACAAAGAAGGAATTCGTTCTATGGAGGATAATATAAAAACAATAAAAGAGATGGCGGCACCAAAAACAGTCAAAGGTGTTCGGTCATTCTTAGGAACAGTAAATTTCTACGGAAAACTCATACCTCACATAGCAGAGAAACGTAAACCATTGAACGATCTCTTGCGAAAGAATGTTAAGTTTACCTGGACATAAGAGTGTCGAAAATCTTTCGAGGAATTGCGAAATTTAACTTCTGACACACTGTTATTTAGACCGAACTATAAAGATACGTTCGTGATCACGACAGATACAAGCAAGTACGATATTGGAGCAGTACTTTCTAATGAAAAATCGATCGATAGGCCCATTTCATATGCAAGCAGAGGTCTAGTAGGTGCTGAAAGAAAGTACCATACGATTGAAAAAAAATTGTTAGCCGGGCAGTGAACCGTTTCAAACATTTTATTTATAATCAGAGATATATTGTATACACTGATCATTGACCGCTCATTTCAATATGGCATTTAAAAGAAATTTCGCCTTCATCTGAAACTTTTAGGGTTGGAAATGGACATTCGCTATAAACGAGGCAAAGGCAAAGTTGTGTTGCAGAATTTTTATCTAGACTGCCCGAGCAGGAGTCCTTACACTCTACTTCAATAGTCACTAGACAAAATAAGCGTCAACAGCAGCAAGCAGAAAGAATGAGCTTGCGAAGCGAAAGAACGCGGAAGGTAAAACAGCCCACGCCAGACAGCTCACAGATGAGTCTGGACGATTTCAAAACAAACAAAACACAGAGTGGAGTCCGCACATGGACGGATTAGAAATCGTAGACTTTGGATGGGACGAAAAGGACGATTTGGGAGCACTCTCGTATTTCGAAGAATACGAAATAAGCATGAATAATAATGACATCAAATTTAATCTACTGAAATTTTCAAAACATAAAGCCATTGAAAGCGAATTTGACGGTACTTTCATAGTAGTAAACAGTAGATCAGCGTATAAAGAATTAGCTGAACTGGTAGACCTACCACACGGTTTGAAGGACTATCTGAATGGAAGAGTATTTTTAATTGCAGATCGTAAAATATGGCTGTTAGTTCTAAGCGGCTCGAGTAGATGAATAACCGACACAAGAATTCTAATAGATGGGTTAGTAGATGCATTCACTAACTGCCCTGAAGACATGAACAATGCAAAGAACATTCAAATTATTTGTTTTCGAAACATGCAGAAAACCCCTGAGGCAAATGTGTTGCGATTTATTGCCGAGAAATTTGGTAAAATTTTCACATTATACGCACCGGAAAAAGACAGGGTGCCAGAAAAAGACCGCGAAACTATATTGAAAGAATTCCACGATGCTTCTCTAGGTTGACATGTTGAAAGCAAACGAATGTTGAAGAGAATGAGTCTGCTATTCCATTGGACTAATATGCGGAAAGATATTGAAAATTATGTTAAACAATGTAACTCGTGTCAGAGAAATAAAATCGGTCGATCAAACAAAACCCCAATGAAAATCACTACGACTTCGTCCGAACCATTCAAGAAATTGTATATGGACATAGTAGTATTACCTGAGTCAGAATGGGATAACATATACGGACTTGTTATGCAAGACGATCTGACTAGATATTTAATTGTAGCACCGATGGAAAATCAAGAGAATGCCACGGTCGCGCAAACTTTCGTAAATAATTATATATGTTAATATGGGACACCCGCCGAATAAGTATCCGATAATGGAACGAACTTTGTTAGTTTTCTTATGAAAAATGAATGTAAAATTTAACAAAAAAAAAAATTAAAAAGAATACTACAAGTACATAACATCCACAAGCAAACTTGGTGGAACGATCGAATAGGGAATTGAAAACCTATTCACGACAATACGTAGGTAACGAATCGAAAACAAGGGACCAATTACCCTCATTCTTCAGTTTCGAATATAATACAACTGTGAATTCCTCAACGGGTTATACACCGTTTAAGTTATTATACGGTAGACGGGCGAACATTCCAAACTCCGTTTACAAATACGATAATGATGGTCTCTACTATGAGGACTACGTCAATGAAATCCGAGCGACTTTCACGCAGCCCGCCTGGGTTCGATTCCCAACCCCGCACATAGGGTCAGAATGATTTTCTGGTCCGAAGAGGCGAATGACCTAAGATGTTAAAGCCTCTATAATTGAAACAAAAAAAAAAATCCGATCGACATTTAAACGACTTCATCTACAAGCTCAGGAGAATCTAATTGCGTCTAAACAAAAGCGCAAAGAATTGTATGATAAAAGCTCCAACGAATGACAACCAATGTGGGGAGACTTAGTGTTAGTCAAAGCCAATCCCACACTAACAGGACAAAAATTACAATCACTTTGGAGAGGACCATATGAAGTAGTCGCTCTCCCTAGCGAGCAAACAACAACTATAATAAATGGGAATAGATTAGAAAAGGTTCACAATAACCGATTGAAAACGTATACGGATTGAGGAACTGAATTTTAGCACCGAATATCAAGATAATTAAAAAATTATCGAAGAAATCAAAATGTTAACAAAGTAATAAACCAAAATAATCATATCGTATTAAGAGTTTCATTGAAAAACTAAATAAAATGAAATAATATTAGAAAGAGGAGTCAGTTAAGAATATAAGGTAAACGGAAACTCTGAGGGTATTTGAAATAAGGAAAATAGGATACAATTATAACATATATTAACAATAAACATCATACAATGATACGTTGACATGAGAAATCAACGAAAAACTTAAACCCCAAGTTTAAGAAAAACACTGAATAAGGTAAAAGTATGGAAAAATTACCAAGAGTATGAAAAAATTACCAAGAAGGGATAAATAACAGTTAAATAAATACAAGAAATAGTAAGTCAAGATGAATTAAGTATTACATTAGAAAGAATAAGTGCACGAGATGGCTTAACTGATTTTTACAAACTTAAACTCATATGAACAGTTCTATGATCCCATATTTTAATTTAATCCGATTTCTGGTTCCGGAAATAAAGGATGTAATATGAAATTAATATAATGTCTATCATTTTGCTAGTAGATGGCTGAACCGATTTCGTCCATCTAACATTCAAATAAAAGGTCTTAAAGTCCCATAAAAACTGCTTGTTTTCTTTATTAACTACGCTTTCTCTAACATGGCAACACTACCTTTTCCGAAAGTATCGGGAATAGAAAAGTTAAATTTAATATTTAAAATTGGTAAATTTTATCTGATTTCGAATTCCAATTTTGAAATTACAGTGTGATGAGTTTTGTCGTGAATACGACTTAGTTTACTATGGGGCGCCTTTTCAAAATTATCCATATGGAATAATGGGCAGACTTTAATCGTGAATATCTCGAATTGTATTAATGGCAGCAACATAATTCTTTCGCTATTTCATCAAAAATAAGATCAGGTATTTAGGATAATATTTTGAACAGTGTGAGATAACCACAAACAACTCAAAAATTAGGTTTCTGAAAATTTTACACCAACGCGGAAAACTGTTTACTTTTGCTTGGGTTTTTCGCGCAAGGACGACGATTTTGAGGTAGTCAGGCACATATGTTCGACTGAACGTTATAAAAGGGGAACCTTGGTCGAAAATCGATAATTTCTTCTTGTGCGTTGAATGAAAGCAGACGCCGTGGCGAGAAGATGCATTCAAACAGCGGCATCGGAGAGCGCACCTTCTGCGTGGTTAAAATCCTCAAACGCTCAGGTCGTAGTTCTCATTTGCCTTCCTGTCGTTAAGGCGAGAAGACGCATTAAACCAGTTTCGCATCATTTGGCACTGCGAGCGGATGTGTCGGTTTGCACGCAAATCGCATCAGCTGCTGGTGCTTTGCATTGGAGAGAAAAAAAACAAGAAACGAAAAGTGGACATCATTATATAAAATCAGCCGCTCTAATGATTCTCAATGTTATCTAAAGAACTATTAAGATTACTTTTCTGAAATTCGAAGGTAGAAATCATCAGTTTAGTGAAAATCCAAAATAATTTAATTTGCTTCGTACACTTTTCACTGTGCGAAAATCGTTCGAGAAAAATGTTCCAAACCGTGCTGTATATAATTATTTATAGTATATATATATATATATATATATATATATATATATATATATATATATATATATATATATATATATATATATATATATATATATATATATATATATATATATATATATATATATATATATATATATATATATATATATATATATATATATATATATATATATATATATATATATATATATATATATATATATATATATATATATATATGTAATTTCAAAATTGGAAGGCGGAATCGTATAAAATTTACCAATTTTAAATATTAAATTTTACTTTTCTATTCCCGATACTTTCGGAATAGGTAGTGTTGCCATGTTAGAGAAATCGTAGTTAATCACAAAAACAAGCAGTTATTATGGGACTTTAAGACCTTTTATTTGAATGTTAGATGGACGAAATCGGTTCAGCCATCTACTAGCAAAGTGATAAAGTATTTAGGACAAAGAAGGAATTCGTTCTATGGAGGATAATATAAAAACAATAAAAGAAATGGCGACACCAAAAACAGTCAAAGGTGATCGGTCATTCAGGAACAGTAAATTTCTACAGAAAACTCATACCTCACATAGCAGAGAAACGTAAACCATTGAACGATCTCTTGCGAAAGAATGTTAAGTTTACTTGGACAGAAGAGTGTCAAAAATCTTTCGAGGAATTGCGAAATTCAACTTCTGACACACTGTTAGTTAGACCGAATTATAAAGATACGTACGTGATCACGACAGATACAAGCGAGTACGATATTGGAGCAGTGCTTTCTAATGAACAGTATGGGTGTGTAATGTCAGAGACATAGCTGGATGTCGTGAATACGAATAAAACTGACACTCTTTCTTTATACTTCCGAATATCAATTAGTTGATCGATTGTGTGAATTGTGCAAGGTTTTCTCTTTTCACTTCTGGGATTTTTAACGATGTACCTAAACTAAAGTACATATTAGTTAGATTGAACATTCTGACATACAATAAAATATTACGAAAAAACCAGTATAGTTTTTTATGGTAAATGCTGGTTCTTAAAAATACTTTTATGAATGCGTTCGTGATGGAGAGTGACGAGTTGAGTTCGAATCTATTCTGAGTCGCATATGCATTTTATATAGCAAATCAGCAGAAAATTCTACTGCAAACTACAACTGGTTGAAAAATGGGTCGTATACAGTATAGTGAAGGAAAATATTGCATCTTTCAGTATACAAATATGGTTCTAAACAACAACATACAGAATTTTATTTCATTTTGGATTTGAATACTACAGTGAAAGAAACTAATAAAGAGCAGTGCCAGCTCCGTCTGAAGCACTAGAAGAAATTACTGGTTTTCAATAAAAGTTTACCGTGCAGTAGATAATAGGAACTGATATGTGCTTGACTACCACAAAACCGTCGTCCGGGTGCGAAAAAGGCAAGCAAGCGTGATGAATTTTTCTCATTGTTCACAAAAGTTTTAGAAAACTATGTTTTTCAATTATTTATGGGTTTCTCACGCTGTTGAAAATATTTAATCACATATTCCTGATCATATTTCCGATAGCTTGTAGAAAAAATTATATTGTTGGGTTGAGTACATCAAGAGATATTCGCGATAAAGTTCTGCCCATTCTTGTAAGGGTAAATTTTGAAAAGGCGCCCCATAGTAAAGTAAGTCGTATTCACGACAAAAATTGATCGATAGGCCCATTTCTTATACAAGCAGAGGTCTAGTAGGTGCTGACAGAAAGTATCATACGATTGAAAAAGAATTGTTAGCCATCGTATGGGCAGTGAACCGTTTCAAACATTTTAATCATAATCAGAAATTTATTGTATACACTGATCATAGACCGCTCATTTCAATATGGCATTTAAAAGAAATTTCGCCTTCGTCTGAAACTTTTAGGGTTGGAAATGGACATTCGCTATAAACAAGCCACAGACAATGTTGCGTTGCAGACTTTTTATCTAGACTGACCGAGCAGGCCGAGTCCTTACACCCTACTTCAATAGTCACTAGACAAAAAAGCGTCAACAGCAGCAAGCAGAAAAAATGAGCTTGCGAAGCGGAAGAACGCAGAAGGTAATACAACCCACGCCAGACAGCTCACAGATGAGTCTGGACGATTTCAAAATAAACAAAAAACAGAGTGGTGTCCGCACATGGACGGATTAGAAATCGTAGACTTTGGATGGGACGAAAAGGACGATTTAGGAGCACTCTTGTATTTCGAAGAATACGAAATAAGCATGAATAATAATGACATCAAATTTAATCTACTGAAATTTTCAAAACATAAAGCCAGTGAAAGCGAATTTGACGGTACTTTCATAGTAGTAAACAGTAGATCAGCGTATAAAGAATTAGCTGAACTGGTAGACCTACCACACGGTTTGAAGGACTATCTGAATGGAAGAGTATTTTCAATTCCAGATCGTAAAATATGGCTGTTAGTTCTAAGCGGCTCGAGTAGATCAATAACCGACACAAGAATTCTAATAGGTTAGTAGATGCATTCACTAACTGCCCTGAAGACATGAACAATGCAAAGAACATTCAAATTATTTGTTTTCGAAACATGCAGAAAACCCCTGAGTCAAATGTGTTGAGATTTATTGCCGAGAAATTTGGTAAAATTTTCACACTATACGCACCAGAAAAGACAGGGTGCCAGAAAAAGACCGCGAAACTATATTGAAAGAATTCCACGATGCTTCTCTAGGTTGACATGTTGGAAGCAAACGAATGTTGAAGAGAATGAGTCTGCTATTCCATTGGACTAATATGCGGAAAGATATTGAAAACTATGTTAAACAATGTAACTCGAGCCAGAAAAATAAAATCGGTCGATCAAACAAAATCCCAATGAAAATCACTACTACTTCGTCCGAACCATTCAAGAAATTGTATATGGACATAGTAGTATTACCTGAGTCAGAATGGGATCTGACTAGATATTTAATTGTAGCACCGATGGAAAATCAAGATAATGCCACGGTCGCGCAAACTTTCGTAAATAATTATATATGTAAATATGGGACACCCGCCGAATTAGTAACCGAACGTGTGGAAAGTGGAACGAACTTTGTTAGTTTGCTTATGAAAAATGTATGTAAAATTATAAAAATTTAAAAGATTACTGCAAGTACATACCATCCACAAGCAAACTTGGTGGAACGATCGAATAGGGAATTGAAAACCTATTCACGACAAAACGTAGGTAACGAATCGAAAACATGGGACCAATTACTCTCATTCTTCAGTTTCGAATATAATACAACTGTGAATTCCTCAACGGGTTATACACCGTTTAAGTTATTATACGGTAGACGGGCGAACATTCCAAACTCCGTTTACAAATACGATAATGATGGTCTCTACTATGAGGACTACGTCAATGAAATCCGATCGACATTTAAACGACTTCATCATCAAGCTCGGGAGAATCTAATTGTGTCTAAACAAAAGCGCAAAGAATTGTATGATAAAAGCTCCAACGAATATATATATATATATATATATATATATATATATATATTTATGTAATTTCAAAAGTGGAAGGCGGAATCGTATAAAATTTACCAATTTTAAATATTAAATTTTACTTTTCTATTCCCGATACTTTCGGAATAGATAGTGTTGCCATGTTAGAGAAATCGTAGTTAATCAAAAAAACAAGCAGTTTTTATGGGACTTTAAGACCTTTTATTTGAATGTTAGATGGACGAAATCGGTTCAGCCATCTACTAGCAAAATGATAGACATTATATTAATTTCATATTACATCCTTTATTTCCGGAACCAGAAGTCGGATTAAATTGAAATGTGGGATCATAGAACTGTTCATATGAGTTTAAGTTTGTAAAAATCATTTAGGCCATCTCGTGCTCTTATTCTTTCTCTTGTAATTCTTAATTCATTTTGACTTACTATTTCTTGTATTTATTCAACTGTTATTTATCCCGTTTTGGTAATTTTTCCATACTTTTACCTTATTCAGTGTTTTTCTTAAACTTGGGCTTTGAGTTTTTCGTTGAATTCTTATGTCAACGTATCATTGTATGATGTTTATTGTTAATATATGTTATAATTGTATCCTATTTTCCTTATTTCAAATACCCTCAGAGTTTCCGTTTCCCTTATATTTTTAAATGACTCCTCTTTCTAATATTATTTCATTTTATTTAGTTTTTCAATGAAACTAATACGATATGTTTATTTTCGTTAATTACTTTGTTATCATTTTGATTTTTTTGATAATTTTTTAATTATCTTGATATTCGGTGCTAAAATTCAGTTCCTTAATCCGTATACGTTTTTAATCGGTTATTGTGAACCTTTTCTAATCTATTCCCATTTTTTATAGTTGTTGTTTGCTCGCTAGGGAGAGCGACTACTTCATATGGTCCTCTCCAAAGTGATTGTAATTTTTGTCCTGTTAGTGTGGGATTGGCTTTGACTAACACTAAGTCTCCCCACATTGGTTGCCATTCGTTGGAGCTTTTATCATACAATTCTTTGCGCTTTTGTTTAGACACAATTAGATTCTCCCGAGCTTGATGATGAAGTCGTTTAAATGTCGATCGGATTTCATTGACGTAGTCCTCATAGTAGAGACCATCATTATCGTATTTGTAAACGGAGTTTGGAATGTTCGCCCGTCTACCGTATAATAACTTAAACGGTGTATAACCCGTTGAGGAATTCACAGTTGTATTATATTCGAAACTGAAGAATGAGAGTAATTGGTCCCATGTTTTCGATTCGTTACCTACGTTTTGTCGTGAATAGGTTTTCAATTCCCTATTCGATCGTTCCACCAAGTTTGCTTGTGGATGGTATGTACTTGTAGTAATCTTTTAAATTTTTATAATTTTACATACATTTTTCATAAGCAAACTAACAAAGTTCGTTCCACTTTCCACACGTTCGGTTACTAATTCGGCGGGTGTCCCATATTTGCATATATAATTATTTACGAAAGTTTGCGCGACCGTGGCATTATCTTGATTTTCCATCGGTGCTACAATTAAATATCTAGTCAGATCCCATTCCGACTCAGGTAATACTACTATGTCCATATACAATTTCTTGAATGGTTCGGACGAAGTAGTAGTGATTTTCATTGGGGTTTTGTTTGATCGACCGATTTTATTTTTCTGGCTCGAGTTACATTGTTTAACATAATTTTCAATATCTTTCCGCATATTAGTCCAATGGAATAGCAGACTCATTCTCTTCAACATTCGTTTGCTTCCAACATGTCAACCTAGAGAAGCATCGTGGAATTCTTTCAATATAGTTTCGCGGTCTTTTTCTGGCACCCTGTCTTTTCTGGTGCGTATAGTGTGAAAATTTTACCAAATTTCTCGGCAATAAATCTCAACACATTTGACTCAGGGGTTTTCTGCATGTTTCGAAAACAAATAATTTGAATGTTCTTTGCATTGTTCATGTCTTCAGGGCAGTTAGTGAATGCATCTACTAACCTATTAGAATTCTTGTGTCGGTTATTGATCTACTCGAGCCGCTTAGAACTAACAGCCATATTTTACGATCTGGAATAGAAAATACTCTTCAGATAGTCCTTCAAACCGTGTGGTAGGTCTACCAGTTCAGCTAATTCTTAATACGCTGATCTACTGTTTACTACTATGAAAGTACCGTCAAATTCGCTTTCACTGGCTTTATGTTTTGAAAATTTCAGTAGATTAAATTTGATGTCATTATTATTCATGCTTATTTCGTATTCTTCGAAATACAAGAGTGCTCCTAAATCGTCCTTTTCGTCCCATCCAAAGTCTACGATTTCTAATCCGTCCATGTGCGGACACCACTCTGTTTTTTGTTTATTTTGAAATCGTCCAGACTCATCTGTGAGCTGTCTGGCGTGGGTTGTTTTACCTTCTGCGTTCTTCCGCTTCGCAAGCTCATTTTTTCTGCTTGCTGCTGTTGACGCTTTTTTGTCTAGTGACTATTGAAGTAGGGTGTAAGGACTCGGCCTGCTCGGTCAGTCTAGAGAAAAAGTCTGCAACGCAACATTGTCTGTGGCTTGTTTATAGCGAATGTCCATTTCCAACCCTAAAAGTTTCAGACGAAGCCGAAATTTCTTTTAAATGCCATATTGAAATGAGCGGTCTATGATCAGTGTATACAATAAATTTCTGATTATGATTAAAATGTTTGAAACGGTTCACTGCCCATACGATGGCTAACAATTCTTTTTCAATCGTATGATACTTTCTGTCAGCACCTACTAGACCTCTGCTTGTATAAGAAATGGGCCTATCGATCAATTTTTGTCGTGAATACGACTTACTTTACTATGGGGCGCCTTTTCAAAATTTACCCTTACAAGAATGGGCAGAACTTTATCGCGAATATCTCTTGATGTACTCAACCCAACAATATAATTTTTTCTACAAGCTATCGGAAATATGATCAGGAATATGTGATTAAATATTTTCAACAGCGTGAGAAACCCATAAATAATTGAAAAACATAGTTTTCTAAAACTTTTGTGAACAATGAGAAAAATTCATCACGCTTGCTTGCCTTTTTCGCACCCGGACGACGGTTTTGTGGTAGTCAAGCACATATCAGTTCCTATTATCTACTGCACGGTAAACTTTTATTGAAAACCAGTAATTTCTTCTAGTGCTTCAGACGGAGCTGGCACTGCTCTTTATTAGTTTCTTTCACTGTAGTATTCAAATCCAAAATGAAATAAAATTCTGTATGTTGTTTTTTAGAACCATATTTGTATACTGAAAGATGCAATATTTTCCTTCACTATACTGTATACGACCCATTTTTCAACCAGTTGTAGTTTGTAGTAGAATTTTCTGCTGATTTGCTATATAAAATGCATATGCGACTCAGAATAGATTCGAACTCAACTCGTCACTCTCCATCACGAACGCATTCATAAAAGTATTTTTAAGAACCAGCATTTACCATAAAGAACTATACTGGTTTTTTCGTAATATTTTATTGTATGTCAGAATGTTCAATCTAACTAATATGTACTTTAGTTTAAGTACATCGTTAAAAATCCCAGAAGTGAAAAGAGAAAACCTTGCACAATTCACACAATCGATCAACTAATTGATATTCGGAAGTATAAAGAAAGAGTGTCAGTTTTATTCGTATTCACGACATCCAGCTATGTCTCTGACATTACACACCCATACTTTTCATTAGAAAGCACTGCTCCAATATCGTACTCGCTTGTATCTGTCGTGATCACGTACGTATCTTTATAATTCGGTCTAACTAACAGTGTGTCAGAAGTTGAATTTCGCAATTCCTCGAAAGATTTTTGACACTCTTCTGTCCAAGTAAACTTAACATTCTTTCGCAAGAGATCGTTCAATGGTTTACGTTTCTCTGCTATGTGAGGTATGAGTTTTCCGTAGAAATTTACTGTTCCTGAATGACCGATCACCTTTGACTGTTTTTGGTGTCGCCATTTCTTTTATTGTTTTTATATTATCCTCCATTGAACGAATTCCTTCTTTGTCCTAAATACTTTATTTCATTTTTCAAAATTTGGCATTTACCTGGCTCGACTTTTAGAACTGGTGCATCCCACAGACTTTTGCTCAGCCTTATGATACATTGTTTACGCATTTCTTCAATTTCTTCATTGATATGCTTCTTCGTAGCTTCTAGAAATCTATATTCCCGTTTATTGATAGGCACATTTGAAGTGGTCTCGTGCGGTTTCGTGCACTGTCGCATCGGCGATAGTTAATTTATCCCTCTTCAGATAGAATACATCGCTATATGATGCCAGAATTTTCTCTATATCCATAAAATTTGTTCTTTTCAAGTGGATTATATTTAGTGATTGTAATACTTTATCCGTTCGGTCTTTTACTTTCCGTAAGAATTACGTCTTGATTTGTATCTAAATCAAGGAAACATTTGTCTTCCTCGTCACACTCTCTAGCTATAAAATCTTTTGCTTTTTCATTAGTAATGTTAGTCCCACAACAGGGAAGCATACTATCTGAACGATCGTCGTTTTTGTATATATCATAGTTGTTCTGATACGGTGCATTAATGTTATTATTTTATTTACTTTTTGGTTCGTGTCATACTTTTCGATGAACTGTCCTCTAAGACCAGCATTTACGATAATTACTTCATATGTACAATATATATATATATATATATATATATATATATATATATATATATATATATATATATATATATATATATATATATATATATATATATATATATATATATATATATATATATATATATATATATATATACGAGGTCTGTTCAAAAAGTACCCGGAATTCTCATTTTTCTAAAAAAATATTTATTTATTCGTCTACATCTTTATGGTCCCCTTCAAAGTAATCCCTCTAGATATAATACAATTATGCCAGCGTTTTTTCCAGTCTTCGAAACACCCCTGGTAGTCACTTTTTGTAATGCTCTGTAGCACTCTCAGCGATTCTGCCTTTATCTCTTTTATCGATGAAAAACGCTGTCCTTTCATGGGTCTCTTCAACTTTGGGAACAGGAAAAAATCACACGGAGTGATATCTGGTGAATAAGGAGGTTCGGGCATGATTAAAGTCTTGTTTTTAGCCAAAAAATCACGAATAAGCAACGATGAATGAGCAGGTGCGTTATCGTGGTGCAAAACCCATGAATTGTTTTTCCATAAATCGGGGCGTTTTTTTCGAATTGCTTCACGCAAACGTCGCATTACTTCAAGGTAATACTCCTTATTGACGGTTTGACCTTTTGGCAAGAATTCTTTATGCACTATACCATTATAATCGAAAAAAACAGTAAGCAAAACCTTGACATTTGATCGAACTTGACGTGCTTTTTTCACTCTTGGTGACGTTGGGTGCTTCCACGTGAACGATTGTGCTTTTGTTTCGACATCATAACCGTACACCCATGTTTCATCACCAGTTATGACCCTTTCAAGTAAATTTGGATCGTCGTTGACGTCGTTTAACAGCTCCTGAGCGATGGTAATGCGTTTTTTTTTATCAAAATTCAGCAGTTTTGGAACGAATTTTGCTGCCACTCGTTTCATGCCCAAAACATTTGAAAATATATGATGGCATTAGCCAACTGATATGCCAACTTCATCAGCAACTTCTCTAATAGTGATTCGGCGATCATCCATAATCATTTTTTCCACTTTTCCTACATTTTCAACGATTATTGACGTGCTGGGTCGACCGGAGCGTTCGTCGTCTTCAACGTCTTCGCGGCCATCTTGTAAACGCTTATACCACTCGTAAACACTTTTTTTACAATTTTCACGCAAAATTTAATACAAATGCTTTGACTCTTCAATTCTTCCATTGTTTAAACTAAAAACTGAAAATTTCACCATACATTAGGGACATATGTACCAACACAATAAAAAAAAATTTTGACCGCCGGACTCTCCAGACGCGCGCAATTTAAAAATTCCGGGAACTTTTTGAACAGACCTCGTATTTATTTATATATATATATATATATATATATATATATATATATATATATATATATATATATATATATATATATATATATATATATATATATATATATATATATATATATAACGGGTGATTTTTTAAGAGCTTGAGAACTTTTTTAAACAATAAAACGCATAAAATTTGCAAAATCTCATCGGTTCTTTATTTTAAACGTTAGATTGGTACATGACATTTACTTTTTGAAGATAATTTCATTTAAATGTTGACCGCGACTGCGTCTTAGGTGGTCCATTCGGAAAATCCGCTTTTTTATCGACAAATTTTGTTCAGCGATGAGGCTCATTTCTGGTTGAATGGCTACGTAAATAAGCAAAATTGCCGCATTTGGAGTGAAGAGCAACCAGAAGCCGTTCAAGAACTGCCCATGCATCCCGAAAAATGCACTGTTTGGTGTGGTTTGTACACTGGTGGAATCATTGGACCGTATTTTTTCAAAGATGCTGTTGGACGCAACGTTACAGTGAATGGCGATCGCTATCGTTCGATGCTAACAAACTTTTTGTTGCCAAAATTGGAAGAACTGAACTTGGTTGACATGTGGTTTCAACAAGATGGCGCTACATGCCACACAGCTCGCGATTCTATGGCCATTTTGAGGGAAAACTTCGGAGAACAATTCATCTCAAGAAATGGACCGGTAAGTTGGCCACCAAGATCATGCGATTTGACGCCTTTAGACTATTTTTTGTGGGGCTACGTCAAGTCTAAAGTCTACAGAAATAAGCCAGTAACTATTCCAGCTTTGGAAGACAACATTTCCGAAGAAATTCGGGCTATTCCGGCCGAAATGCTCGAAAAAGTTGCCCAAAATTGGACTTTCCGAATGGACCACCTAAGACGCAGCCGCGGTCAACATTTAAATGAAATTATCTTCAAAAAGTAAATGTCATGTACCAATCTAACGTTTAAAATAAAGAACCGATGAGATTTTGCAAATTTTATGCGTTTTATTGTTTAAAAAAGTTCTCAAGCTCTTAAAAAATCACCCGTTATATATATACCTACGCTCAAAAATTGTTTCAACAAGCTGTGGCTTGTTTGCAAGGTATTACAATGAGGTTTCAGAATTTTTGAATTTGTTTTGTGTTTGAGGTCGGTTGTGACAGATATTGTCAAAAAAGTGCCAATTTTGACATAAAACTTGTCAAAACTCAAAAAGTAAACAACGGATCAATACATTTGCTATTTGTCCGATTAAAATCAGTCCAGTCATCTCTGAGATCTCCGCCTCTGTATTCTGTTCACACATACAGACACACACTCGGGCACAAACAGACATTTGCACAGTCCATCGAGCTGAATCGATTGGTACACTCGGTCCTCCGGGCTTCGAAATTTTTTTCCAAAGCTTGAGCGAATTCTATACCTATTGTGTTCCTAGCGGCTTATGTTGAACCGTCAGGTTCCGATAGTAGTTCAACATAAACTGCTATGAACTGATGAGTCTAAGACGAAACGTAAAATCAAAGTTAGAAATGGAAGTTCTGGAAAAAAAATCAGATCTAAATTATTTAACTTTTTTTTTGGGTGAAATTTTCAATTCTCGAATAAGCATCAAACTTTTTTAGCGTATACTTTTTAGAGTTGTCCAATCAATTCCGACAAGACTAATTTTACATTCTGAGGCGCCTTTGGAAGCTTCCATTGGGTTATTAATCAAATTCGGAAGGCTAGTGGAGAACATTTCCGGTTCCGAAGGTAACTTCTAAGTGACGTAATAGACCACTGCCAATGGCGTACCGAGAAAATTTGGCGTTCGGGACAAAATAAGATTTGCCGCCCCCATCGCTGGTATTGTGAACAGAAAAGGCTGAACTCCATCTCTCCGGTCGGTTACATAATAGTGTGGTCACTATTGTGGGAAAATGAAAAGACTCAACATGAAAATACTTTTGAATATTGTTTTATTAGATCAAAAACTTGCATGCAAGGCATACTTTGAGCAAGATTTTGCGCGTATTTTTCTGAAAACGACCTCCACATTTGTGAATTCGGCAAACAAGCTATTTCAAATTGTGTTGTCGGTTTTTCCCAAGCTTCAATGTCGGTTTTTCCCAAGCTTCGATGCCCAAACGTTCTCAATTGGATTGGCATCGGGCGACTGTGAGAGCCAATCGAAGGTTACGACACCATTTTACTAATTTGTCCATTCAAGTTAATGTCGGATTCTTCCAAAACAGGTCACAAATCACTTTGTCGTCTTATTCCGACGAAACAGCCGCGATTTGGAAAGTCGTCGACATTTTTCACCTCTTTAAAACGATTCATCCACTTACTCACAAACTGTTTCGACTTTTTCAAGTATTTCGCCGCAACAACTTGGGTCATTTCGGACCTTTCGGGTGCGAGCACAAAAAAACGGGTTCGAAGCGCGTAGCGTACGCGGTACTAATTTATTTATTTATTTATTATTGTAATCTCCATCGGATACGAAATCTACATGGATATGGGTGGAGAAAAACCCCTTTAAGTTGAACATAATATATGTCATTCTCAAACGGGAACGAAATAACATCATAAAATAATTATCACAATACATCTAAAACTAATAGTCTCATAACATTATTAAAAAATAATACACATAATTTTATTAAAATCCTGTTTTAATCCAACTAGTGGTGTGATGATGCCATACATATTGTCATTCTACATGGCGATTTGAAAACATTTTGACACTCATCGCCCTGTAACTGCGGAACCGGAGGTCAGATCCGGATGAAATTTCACAATAGCTTTAATGATAAAATGAGCTTTAATTCAAATCAAGATTTGTGAAAATTGGTTCAAGCATCGCAGAGAAATCGAAGGGAAATCTAGTTTTGCAGTTTTTCTTCACCACATCGGTGCTTCCGAAACAGGAAAAGGGGAAGGCAGTAGTAATTAATTAAGTTGTTGTACCGTTCAATTCCACTATGTCACGTCATTACACTCTCACAAAGTCACTATTTTCACAGTCACTATGTTTCCGGAAGTGTATCAAACGTTATAATACAGATACGTATTTCGGAATGTTATTTACATCCTTTTTCAGTGTATCGGTTTTATAAGTTTATTGAAAGAATGCTGCAGTGAAGGTCCTTTTATACAAACGTAAGTAGGTAAACCACAAAAGGAACAAAAAAAAATTAAAAAGGAAAAAAAAGTACAGGTGTGTAATGTCAGAGACATAACTGGATGTAGTGAATACGAATAAACACTTTTACTTTATACTTCCGAACATAAATTAGTTGATCGATAGTGTGAATTGTGCAAGTTTTGCCATTTTACACTACTAGAATTTGAAACGATACACCTAAACTGCAGTACAGATTAGTTACATTAAACAACCTGACACACAAATATTACAAAATAACCAGTATAGTTACTTATGATTAAATAATGGTGGTTCTGAAAAGAACCTTTCATGAAGGCGTTTGTGATGGAGAGTGATGAGTTGAGTTCAAATTCCGTTGAATACCATTGACTTCCGATGGATACCGCTGACTTCCGTCTTCTATTTCCAGGATGACCTGTTGTCCGTGAATGCGAAACTGATATGTGTTCTGTTGGAGTCTCCTGCTTCTTCCGGTTGCGGTAACAAGCTTAGTATTTCGCTTGGAGTTTCCTCGATCGCATCATAATGAACAAGATGACAACGGCAGCCAAATTCGAAATGAATGGCTTCTGAGCCGGTGCTATATATTATATAGCAAATCTGCAGAAAGTTTACTGCAAACTATAACTGGTTGAAAAATGGGCCGTATACAGTATAGTGAAGTAAAGTAAGAGCGTTCGGATTTCAATATTTTAGTAAATATAATATCAAAATGCTGTACGGGATTAATTTCTGGCATCCCAGAAGAGCTAAATTGTATAATTTTTTTAAGATATTAAAAACTGATTTGATATAACGATTTTAAACACTGTTGCGAATTTAGAACTGTGAATATTGCAAAAAACTGATCAAATTATCTTAGATTTGCACTACACTGATAATTTTAATTTTCGATTTACAAAGAAGCCATTTT
Organism: Malaya genurostris; assembly: GCF_030247185.1. Taxonomy (NCBI): domain Eukaryota; kingdom Metazoa; phylum Arthropoda; class Insecta; order Diptera; family Culicidae; genus Malaya; species Malaya genurostris. The sequence goes on along the minus strand of NC_080571.1, from coordinate 164,795,995 downwards.
TATAGTTTTTTAGGTAACATTGTTGTCCATTTTCCGTTGAATTTTGCTACAATGCAAACGACCACCAACAGGGTGATATAATCGATCTTCTTCGAAAGAAAAACGAGCGAGCGTTTGAGGTTTTGTACAACGCTAAAAGTCTGCTCTTATTACTAGCGACTGCTCCACCTGACGACCGAAGCCCAAATAAAAGCATTGACGACTGCTGCTCCCGACGATTGAAGTCCAAATGAAAGCACGACTTAAGCGTTTGAGGCTCTCATTATTGATGACTGCTCCACCAGACGACCGAAGTCCAAATGAGAGCATGACCTTAGCGTTTAAGGTTTGATACCAAGGTCTGCTCTTATTATTGACGACTGCTCCACCTGACGACCGAAGTCCAAATGAAACCATTGACGACTGCTCCCCTTGACGATTGAAGTCCAAATGAAAGCACGACCTAAGCGTTTGAGGCTTTATACCACGCAATAGACCTGCTTTCATTGCCATCTGCTCCACCTGACGACTGAAGTGCAAATGAGAGTTGCGAACTGAGCGATTGTGGTTTTTAACCACGCAGAAGGTGTCGATTGAAGTCCAAATGAAAGCACGACCTAAGCGTTTGAGGCTTTATACCACGCAAAAGGCCTGCTTTCATTGCCATCTGCTCCATCGGACGACTGAAGTCCAAATGAGAGTTGCGAACTGAGCGTTTGTGGTTTTTAACCACGCAGAAAGTGCACTCTCCGAAGCTGCTGGTTGGATTAATCATTCCCACGACGTCCACTTCCATCCAACGTACAAGAAGAAATGATCGATTTACGACCACGGTTCCCCATTTATACGCAGTCAGTTGAAGATATGTGCCTGACTACCTCAAAATCGTCGTCCTTGCGCCAAAATTCCCGAAAGTTGTTTTCAAATTTTGAGAAAATTTAATTTTTGAGTTGTTTGTGGTTATCTCACACTGTTCAAAATATTATCCTAAATTTATGATCATATTTTTGATGAAATAGTCAAAGAATTATGTTGCTGCCATTAATACAAGTCGAGGTATTCACGATTAAGTTCTGCTCATTCTTCCATATGGCTAATTGAAAAGGCACCCCATAGTAAAATAAGTCGTATTCAAGACAAAAATTAGGTAACCGAAAAGAAGAAGAAGATCTATTCCCTTGGTCTCGGTTTAATAAAGAGATGTAGTTAGTTTTGAATATTTCTAAACTATCTGCTGAATCTAATTTCCATGGATTGGAAATTTGTCTTAAGATTTTTATGTCATTAGTAGTGAGTTCATGATCTTCAAAAAAGGCATGTTCTGCTACTTTTGACTTGAAGTGATGTGGTAGTCCCTTTTCCAATTCTTTGGATGCTTTCGCTATTTCTGAGATATGTTCCTTGAAACGGATGTCTAGTGTTCTCTTTGTTTGTCCGATGTATATCTAACCGCAATGAGGACACGAGATTTTGTATACCCCAGACTCCTTCAAAATGATTTCCCTTATTTCGTTACCAGGTTTATGAACCTTTGGTAGTCCTTTTATTTTGGATAAAGAGGGGTTAGAAATGTTGATACTACTGAGATTGATATTGAAGTTTGGGTTGCATTCATGAAGAATTTTATCTACTTTTTAATTAATATCTGAAAGAAGGGTCGACTCTTTGTTTCCTATAGGGCCGTCATTGGTTTTTTGGGTTATCAAATTGTCATAATCTTCTTTGTCCATAATTACCACTTTGTTTCCCTTATCAGCCTTAACATAAAATACAGGTTTTTCCCGCAATTGTTTCACTAGTTTTTTACCACCCATATTTTGTTGATTTTTCAATGGAGTATTTTTTATGATATCAGCTAGAATAGTTCTGGCATTATTAATTTGAGAAAAAGAAAGATTACAGTTATTTAGGCCTGTTTCTACGTCTATAATAACTTGTTCGAGGTTTACTTTAGAAAAAATTGCATTATTTAACCAAAGATTGAGAAGTTTTGTTTGTTCGTTGGTAAAATTCTGAGATGAACGATTGATTAGGAAGTCTTCTGAAAAATGTATCGGAGGTTTTGGGGGTCGGAATTTTTGAAACGTAAATTTTTGAATTTCTTGTGAAGAAGAATTCGTTTGCGCTCAGATTCGCAGTGCTCAGCAAATTTAACTCTGCTTAGGAAAATTTCGAAACCTTGAGGCACCCGCGAACCCATTGATACGTAGAATGGTCATCTGGAAGACACTCGTGTTATATTCAATCCACCGACCATTGCCGATCGTCAGCTGCAGGCTGAATCTGCCAGAATCAACCATTGCGACCGGAATACGTCACTACCCTAATGATAATACCTAGTTTTAAGTCAGTCGTTAATCAAGATTAGAAAATACCCTTGACATTTTAGAGCTTAAGCAGTGTGTCTTTAAATAGGTTATTATTGAATAAAAACCTGTTTTAATCCACCTAGTGGTGTAATGATGCCTTTCTCATGTACATATAATATTGTGGTATTCTATTAAAAAAAATTCTCTTCGATTTTTGAATGAAACCAAGTGATTGTTTATGCATAACATACAGAATAAAACAGTGCTTTGATTGCGTAAGCCATCCTTAAGAGAACGACACTTCCGGAACCGGAACCCGAGAACCGATATAATCGAAGTCGGTTCGTACTGCCACCAACTAACATGACACACAAACTCTTCTAGTACGCACCCTATAACTCAGGATTCGAAATTCGGATCCAGATGAAATTCAGGAATTCTGTATGAGACCGGAAGACCTTTCATTTGAATCTAAGTTTGTGGAAATCGGTCAAACCATCGCTGAGAAAAGTGAGTGAGATCCATTTTGGTATATATGACCACTATTTCCGGTACTTCCGGAACCGGATACCGGGAACCAGAATAGCCGGAATCGGTTTGTTTAGTTGCCTACTGATAATGCCTATCGATTTGTGTACTTTTGAAACCAGTTTGGAAAAATTTTTACGTTTTTTGTTTCGCCGGATTAAATGACGGTGTACAATAATGAACACACTTTACTCTATAATTCCGGAACCGGAAGTCGGATCCGGATGAAATTCATGAATTCCGTATGGGACCGGAAGAACTTTTATTTGAATCTAAGTTTGTGGAAATCGGTCAAACCATCGCTGAGAAAAGTGAGTGAGATACATTTTGGTACATATGAACACTATTTCCGGTACTTCCGGAACCGGATACCGGAAACCAGGATAGACGGAATCGGTTTGTTTAATTGCCTACTGATAATGACTATCGATTTGTGTAGTTTTGAGACCAGTTTAGAAAAGTTTTACGTTTTTTGTTTCGCCGGTTTAAGTGACGGTGTACAATATTGAACACACTTTACCCTATAATTGCGGAACCGGAAGTCGGATCCGGATGAAATTCAGGAATTCTGTATGGTACCACAAGACCTTTCATTTGAATCAAAGTTTGTGGAAATCGGTCGAACCATCGCTGAGAAAAGTGAGTGAGATAAATTTTGGTATATATGACCATAGTGGTACTTCCGGAATCGCATACCGGGAACCAGGATAGCCGGAATCGGTTTGTTTTGTTGCCTACTGATAATGACTATCAATTTGTGTAGTTTTGAGACCGGTTTAGAAAAATTTTTACGTTTTTACCTTTTTGCCTTTCTCATATAGAAAGGTTATGCAATCACTGTGAAAACCGACTTTTGAACCGAGGCCCGGAGGGCCGAGTGTCATATACCATTCGACTCAGTTCGTCGAGTACGCAAAATGTCTGTGTGTGTGTATGTGTGTGTGTATGTGCGTATGTGTGTATGTAACGTTTTTTGCACTAACTTTTCTCGAAGATGGCCGAACCGATTTTCACAAACTTAGATTCAAATGAAAGGTCCTGTGGTCCCATACAAAATTCCTGAATATTATTTGGATCCGACTTCCGGTTCCGGAATTATGGGGTAAAATGAGCAAAAAATTGTGAAAATAAGTGCACTAACTTTTCTCAGAGATGGCTGAACCGATTTTCACAGACGTAGGTTCAAATGAAAGGTCCTGTGGTCTCATACAAAATTCCTGAATATTATATTGGATCCGACTTCCGGTTCGGGATTTATGGGGTAAAATGGGCAAAAAAAAGAAAATATGTGTTCTAATTTTCCTCATAGATGGCGCGACCGATTTTCACAAACTCAGATTCAAATGAAAGATCCTGTGGTAACATGCGTAATTCCTGAATTTCATGCGGTTCCGACTTCCGGATCCGGAAATATAGAGTAAAGTGGGTTAAAATTGTATACCATCTCTGAAAATGGGGAAAAATCTTAAACAATTTTCTAAATCGACCTCAAATCTTTTCCAATTGATAGTTTTTATCAGTAGACGGTCAAACAAACCGATTTCGGTTATTCTTTTAAGAATCGAAGAAAATTGTTGTGAAGAATACTACAGTATTATATACGATAGTATGATTGATATGAGAAAGGCATCATTACACCACTAGGTGGATTAAAACAGGTTTTTTATATATATAAAAAATAGGTATAGAATTCGCTCAAACTTTCGAAAAATTTTCCGAGGCCCGGAGGGCCGAATGTCATATACCAATCGATTCAGCTCGACGAACTGAGCAAATGTCTCTGTGTGTGTGTGTGTGTGTGTGTGTGTGTGTGTGTGTGTGTGTGTGTGTGTGTGTGTGTGTGTATGTGTGTTGTCAACTAAGAGGTCGAGATCTCAGAGATGGCTGGACCGATTTTGATCAAACTAGTCGCAAATGAAAGGTCTCCCCGTCACCCAGAACGCTGTTGAATGGTTTTGAGATCGGATGTTTACTTTTTGAGTTATACGAAGTTTTATGTCAATATTTTCAGTTTTTTGACAGTATCTGTCACATTTGACCTTGAAAACATAATATGTTTCCAGACTTAGATTTCGCTCGGTAATACCTATCCAACAAGCCATAGATTGTTAAAATCCGTCCATTTTTAACGGAGATATCGATATTTTTGTGTAAACCTTATTCCAGTAGAAGGAATTTTGAGCGCTGTATGAAAAAGCAATGCTTGGGAGCAACATGAAACACGATTTTTATACTGTTACATATAATTGTTTCTAAGTACCAAAAAGACTGTGTACAGAATCCTTTTTTATGACAATTTGCCTCGGACCAATTTTAGCACGGTTCATTTTTGGCAACATAATCTTTCGAATATGGCATATGTAAACCAGATGATACCAGCATTATCGAGTTGGAAGTAATTCCATAATTATATTGATTTAAACTATTTACAGCAATAAATGCTGGAAGGACATGACTTCCATATACCATACGACTCAGTTAGTCGAGATCAGCAAATGCGTGTGTGGCAAATAATTTCCTTCAATTTTCTCGGAGATGGTTAAACCGTTTTCTACAAACTCAGATTCATATGAAAAGTCGTATACTCCCAAACAAGGTTCCTGAATTACGTTTGAATCCGACTTCTGATTGCGGAACCACAGGATGATATGTGAAACGAAATTAAAATACTGCAATTAATTTTTCTCGTAGATGGCTGAACCGATCTAAGATTCAAATGAAATCTAAGAATCATCTATGATTCAAATGAGAGGTCTTAAAATCCTATAAAACCTCTTACTTTTCAGTCAGATCCGACTTCTGGTTTAGAAAATGCAGGGTGATTAGTATAAAAATGTCCATTTCACATAAATTAATCAGGTTTCTCGGGTTTGCAGATTTGGATAATCGATTACCAAATAAATTTATTTCAGTTTGAGCGGTATTCGTTTTTGGATTCGGAATGTACCCCCAAATTTTAATTCGCACTACAATTTCTCAAAGATGTCTACACACTCCTCAGGTGAATTTAACTGATTTCGGCTACACCGATTTTAGAATTCCGGTTCCAGTATCGAATCGATTCTCAAAGCTCAATCATTTTCTCAAAAAAGACCAAATCGAACTTCAAAAACAAATATTACAGGACTTAAGGTCCCATACAAAATCGGTGAATTTTATCCGATTCTGTAATTACAGATGCTGAGATTATAAATTTCATGTAAATTGTTTGGCGTAATAATTTATGGCCATTCGAATCATTTTGGGCTATGCTAATTCCTGAATACCGGCTGAATACCATAAATAATGACGAAAAACTCTAAAGTGGAACTAACTTCGACATCTCATGGAATGTTCAATCGATTGTCACACGCTAAGATTGAAATTCGATATGTTTTTCAGTTCCGGCATTACAGGGTAATGAGTGATTAAAATCTCAATTTGCCGTTTAAAACGACGATAATTAAAATAATGTCATGAGAACTAAAACACCGAAGAATATCCATGCAAAAACACATGCGTATTGATAAAAAAAGGTATCATCTCACTGCTAGGTGGATTAATCACGTTTTTGTTTCGCCGGTTTAAGTGACGGTGTACAATATTAAACACACTTTACCCTATAATTCCGGAACCGGAAGTCGAATCCGGATGAAATTCAGGAATTCCATATGGGACCACGAGACCTTTCATTTGAATCCTAGTTTGTCAAAATCGGTTCAGCCATCTCCGAGAAAACCTAGTGAGATTATTTGACACATACACACACACATACATATATACACACACACACACAGACATTGCTCAGCTCGATGAACTGAGTCGAATGATATATGACACTTGGCCCTCCGGGTCAATTTTCACTGGTCGGTTTTTCAATTGATTGCATAACCTTTCTATATGAGAAAGGCAAAAACGTGCTTAATCCACCTAGCAGTTTTTTTATCAATCCGCATGTGTTTTTTGCATGAATATTTTTCGGTGTTTCAGTTTTCATGACATTATTCTAATGTCAGTCGTTTTAAGTGGCAATTTGAGATTTTAATCACTCATAATTCTGTAATGTCGAAACTGCAAATCGGATCGAATTTGAATCTAAAAGTGTAACAATCGATTAAACATTCCATGATATGTCGAAGTAATTTTCACTTTAGAGTTTAGTGTAATTTAAGGTACTTCCAGAGCCGAGGAGGAAGTTCAGGAACCAACATAACCCAAATCGATTCGTATGGCCATATGACGAATAAATTGCAATATTTTTGAGTCCAACTTTGAAGCTTTTCGGGATTGTCATCTTCTATATCGCTTTGAATTTTAAAAATTCATCATTCTACAATTCGAGAATCGGAAGTCAGATTTGGATAAAATTGGATTTATTTTAATTTGAACTTTTGTTTCTGAAATTCGATTATCCTTTTTTGAGAAAACGACTGAGCTTTGAGAAAAGGAATTCTAAATTCACCCGAGTAGCTGTATAGTTTACATATGTTTCAAAATGTTTGAAAATCAATGTAGACATCTTTGAGGAATCGTAGTGCAAATTATATTTTTGGGTGCCTTCCGAAACGGAAACTGAACACTACCAAAAATGAAAGTGAAAGTTTATTTGGTTATCGACTATCCAAATCTGCTAACTCGACAAACCTGATTAATTTATGTGAAATAGACATTGTTATACTAATCACCCTGCATCTCCAAAATTACTAATTACTAAAATTACTAATCAAACCAAGAGTCAAACTTGGCACACTGAATGCTGAAGTTCTTCGACAATAATACCGTTTTCGTTTATTGATCAGAGCAGCCCGAGAGCTGGCACAGAGCCACCCAAACAACATTTGAGATGTTCGTTTAAGTAACCTAGGGTCGCTCTAGATTGGACTCCAAACGCGTAGTTTCGCTCTGAAAATTCTCTCGAGTCGCACTCGACATCCATGCGAGTTTCTTTATTTTTTCTTTTTTATGAGTTCTTGTTCAGGGCGCGTACCATGTGTTTGTTTTACTCGGAGTCAGAGTCGCCCGCGTGTAGGTTCAAAAACGAAGAAGGTATAAGAGAACCTATCTCTTTTCACTCCTGTTCCCTTTCAAATAGTCTCTGCCTACGCACGAGGCTCAAACTTATGTAGACCGCTCATTATTTTTAACTTTTAAACAAAATAAAAATCCATCATCTTCACTACCGGACACAGTAACTTGATAGATCTTACAAAAATAAGTAAAAACTCAATGAAAATGCAATCTTCGTATGGAAAAAAACTTATTTTTAACTTTCAAACAAAATAAAAATCCATCAATATTACAACCGAACACAGTTACTTGATACATCTTATAAAAATAAATTAAAAGTTCAATGAAAATACAATCGTCATATGGAAAAAAATAAAATATCAAATTATACTAAATAACTTGAGATCTACTCACAAAAAATATTTTATCTATGAAATAAATAACTTTTTGAACTCCCCCAATATTTGCGCGTTTGATCTGTGTTGGCATCGAACTGAAAAAACTTATTCCCCTGCACAATTATAAGTTTTGTGATACGGCTATCAAAAAGTTTGGTGTTCTAGAATAAGAGAAGATAGCACGCAATAAGATAACACGCAATAAGAGACAAGAAATATATACCATTCGACTCAGTTCGTCGAGATCGGAAAATGTCTGTGTGTGTATGTATGTGTGTGTGTATGTGTGTGCACTTTTCGAAGATATTTGAACGCGCTCAATTTTCTCTGAGATGGCTGAACCGATTTGAACAAACTTTGGCTCGTTTGAAAGCTACTATCGGCCCATTGATCAAGTTCAAAGATCAAATGGCTGTGACTTTTGGTTCCGGAGATATGATTGTATAAATGACGTAACCGACAATAAGCGTTGTATTTGAACGCACTCAATTTTCTCAGAGATGGCTGAACCGATTTTAACAAACTTGGGCTCGTTTGAAAGCTACTATCGGACCATTGATCAAGTTCGAAGATTAATTAGCTGTGACTTTTGGTTCCAGAGATATGATTGTATAAGTGACGTAACCGACAAAAAGCGTTGTATTTGAACGCGCTCAATTTTCTCAGAGGTGGCTGATCCGATTTTAACAAACTTGGGCTCGTTTGAAAGCTACTGTCGGGCCATTGATCAAGTTCGAAGATCAAATGGTTGTTACTTTTGGTTCCAGATATATGATGGTATAAGTGACATAACCGACAAAACACGTTGATTTTTACCGCTCTTATATATAAGAGTGCCAAAATTTTGGGATCACATCTATTTTCGTTAAGTTCTAGTGCTCAAAAGTTTAAGCACCTCGAAAAAAGCCTTCATACAAAATTTAACCTAAATCGGACATGCTTAAGGGGTGCTGCCCGGTGGTAAAAGTTTGACAATTTTCGATCTTGAAAAAGCACCATAGGGGGGAGTACATGAAATTTCCAAAATCGAAATTTTTTTTTGATGTCGAAACTCTTAAAACTGCATGAAACATCGAAATTTACTGTCATCTCAACAAAAAAACTTTTTTGAATAAATCAACTTTCTGGGACTTAGAAAAATTTTCATATTTTTTCTAAGTCCCAAAAAGTCGACTTTTTTGAAAATAAATTGACAAAAAGATGACACTAAATCTCGACGTTTCATGCAATTCTAAGTCTTTTGGCATCAAAAATTTTTTTCCGATTTCGAAAATTTCATGTACTACCCCCTATGGTGATTTTTCAAGATATATGAAAATTTCACTAAGTGGACTAAGAAGGCTTTTTGCCTTTCTCTATAGAAAGGTATTAGAATTGCTGGAAAAACCGACTTTCGAACGGAGCCTCGGAGACCCATAGTGTTATATACCATTCGACTCAGCTCGACGAGATCGGAAAATGTCTGTGTGTGTGTGTGTGTGTGTGTGTGTGTGTGTGTGTGTATGTGTGTGTGTGTGTATGTGTGTGTATGTGTGTGTGTATGTGTGTGCACTTTTCGAAGATATTTGAACGCGCTCAATTTTCTCAGAGATGGCTGAACCGATTTTAACAAACTTGGACTCGTTTGAAAGCTACTGGCGGGCCATTGATCAAGTTCGAAGATCAAATGGCTGTGACTTTTGGTTCCGGAGATATGATTGTATAAGTGACGTAACCGACAAAAAGCGTTGTATTTGAACGCGCTCAATTTTCTCAGAGATGGCTTATCCGATTTTAACAAACTTGGGCTCGTTTGAAAGCTACTGTCGGGCCGTTGATCAAGTTCGAAGATCAAATGGTTGTGACTTTTGGTTCCAGATATATGATGGTATAAGTGACGTAACCGACAAAACACGTTGATTTTTACCGCTCTTGTATATATAAGGGTGCCAAAATTTTGGGATCAACTCTATTTTCGTAAAGTTCTAGTGCTCAAAAGTTTAAGCACCTCGAAAAAAGCCTTCATGCAAAATTTGACCTAAATCGGACATGCTTAAGGGGTGCTGCCCGGTGGTAAAGGTTTGACAATTTTCGATCTTGAAAACGCACCATACATGAAATTTCCAAAATCGAAAATTTTTTTTGATGCCAAAACTCTTAAAACTGCATAAAACATCAAAATTTAGTGTCATCTCAAAAAAATTTTTTTTTGAAAAAATCAACTTTCTGGGACTTAGAAAAATTTTCATATTTTTCCTAAGTCCCAAAAAGTCGATTTTTTCAAAAAAAATTTTTTTAGAGATGACACTAAATCTCGACGTTTCATGCAATTCTAAGCCTTTTGGCATCAAAATTTTTTTTTGATTTCGAAAATTTCATGTACTCCCCCCTATGGTGATTTTTAAAGATATATGAAAATTCCACTAAGTGGACTAAGAAGGGTTTTTTAGATTGGCATCACTGATTACAAATAGGCAACGCAAATGTCAAGCACTAGTTTGGAAAAATGATGCTGACTGTGTGACATAAACACTGAAGCATGCTTTTGTGAACTACTCGAATCAATCTGCATCAATTGTTGTCAAAATTAGTGTCCAAGATTATTTAATAAAAGTATGAAACATATTTTCATGCGACTATTATGAAAGAAGAGAAAGGCATTATCACACCACTAGGTGGATTAAGAAGGGTTTTAGATTACCATCACTCTTCTCATACAAATAGGAAACGCGAGTGTCAAGCACTAGTTTGGAAAAATGATGCTGACTGTGTGACATAAACACTGAAGCATGCTTTTGTGTACTACTTGAATCAATCTGAATCAATTGGTGTCAAAATTAGTATATGAAATTATTTAATAAAAGTATGAAATATATTTTCTTGAGACTGTTATGAAAGAAGAGAAATGCATTAACACACCACTAGGTGGATTAAGAAGGGTTTTCACGATTCTCTATGACGATTTGAATTTTGGAAAAAAATGTACCGGTAGTCAAATTTTTATAAAATTCAGCAAATCATTTATTGGACTATCAATGGTTTATTTGGTTACATGGTCTGCAAACTAAAGAAAATCACTAGCTAAATAAAGAACAAAGTATTCCTGAAATTGACGTTTTCATACTGAGCACCTTTTCTCCGGAACCAAGGGTTTGATCCGAATGAAAATTGAGATATTCTTATGGCATCTTAAGAATTTCCATCTGAGAGAAAAGTGAGTGATATTATTTTCACAATTTTAATTCATTATCTCCACAGTTTTGGTGCATATCACCCTGTAATTCCGGAACCATATGTTGAATCCAAATGAAATTCCGAAACTTTGTGTGGGACTATGAGGCCTTTAATTTGAATCCAAGTTTGTGAAACTCGGGTTCTAGTAAATGAGGTGACATTAATTCCACATTTTTGGTGCATATCATCCTGTAATTCCGGAAGCGGAAGTCGGTTCCAAATAATATTCGGAAACATTGTATGGGACCATAAGACCTTTCATTTGAATATAAGTTTGTGAAAATCGGTTCAGCCATCTCCGAGAAAAGTGAGTGACATTATTTTCACATTTTTGGTGCATAACATCCTGTAATTCCGGAACCGGTACACGGATCCAAATGAAATTCAGGAACTCTATATGAGACTGTGAGACCTTTTTTTGAATCCAACTTTTAAAAATCGGTTAATCCGTTTTTGAGAAAAGTGAGTGACAATATTTGCCACACCAACACATACACACACATAGACATTTGTCGATTGGTATATGACATTCGGCCCTCTAAGCCTAAGTTCAAAAAGTCAGTTTGTGTTTGTATAACCTTGTATTGTTTGTATGAGAAAGGAAAAACTACATCACAACTGTGATACGAATTTCATCTGTTTTTTTTTATTTGCAAGAAAACGACATGATATGACAGATAACAAAAAAGCTTTATTAAAATTATGTCATCACAAGTCAACTTCCAGGTCCGGTAACAAGGACATCGTGGCATAAATTGCTGTAAACAGATGTAATGTTCAACATTATTTTAAAACGATTTGTTTTATGTATATCTCGAAAGACATGAAATAAGTTATCGCAAAAGGTGAGACAGCTAAGTTCTAACGAGTTCCTATCACATACCTCCTCGTGGTCAATGGAACGGCTTGTTGCTATCGCCTCTTTCGTTAAGGCTGAGAATGAGACGGTGCGAAATGTCTTATAAATTAAAGCCTGTTCTACATTGTGCGTCGTATCATTCTGTTTTTCTATTATATCATTTGATATATATTGAATGGTATTGTATTTTATTATATATTATTATTATTATTAGTATTATTATTATTATTATTATTATTATTATTATTATTATTAATATTTTTATTATTATTATTATTATTATTATTATTATTATTATTATTATTATTATTATTATTATTATTATTATTATTATTATTATTATTATTATTATTACCATTGATAATATTATCCTTATTGATGTGGATATTAATATTATTAGAAGAGACATATTCTAGTATTGCGACGATGAGAAAGCATAACTGACACTGCGACATTACCTGCTATATTTTATAATACGGTTCTTTGTATAAGATTATAGCCTGTTATATAAATAAGTTATGTTTTATTATAAAACATTACATTATATAGCCTCTCTATTCTATCTCTGTTTCTTCCTTCTTCGTCTACAAAACGTGGCTCGTCGAGGGCCGCCCTTGACGATGACCGGCATGCGGGCCACTTGCAGGGTCTTCGTGACCCGAGGTTGTCTCCCGCGGACCCACACGGACAGAAGGATGCGGATACCACAGATATGTGCCAGCGGCACCGAGATAAGTTCCAACCCACCAAACATTGCCGACTACCATCTGGAGGCAGGATTCCCTAAAGTAGATCACCGTTACCTCAATGCGACAACACCGCAATAGTAAAATTTGCAGTTGGTTTTAAATTAATCGTTTTTTTAATTAGAAAATGCCCTTGGCATCTTAGAGCTTAGGCGGTATGCCTTTAAACTTATATCTTTATATCCTTGCCCTTCCTTGAGTACTACGGCTCTACAATTTTCATATTGTATCGCCACTCATAATTTATAGTTAGTTTTTTTATTCAATAATATCATTTTTAAGGCACACTGCTTAAGCTCTAAGAGGCCAAAGGATTTCTCTAATTTTATTAACAACTAATTTAAATCTACTAAAGTATAATTAGATAATGTCGTATTGGGGTCGCAGTGGTCGACTTTGGCAGATCCAGCCTACAGCTGGTGATCGGCACCGGCCGGCGTATTAAATGTAACACGTTGGTAAGTATCTATGTTGATTGCATCATTCGGTCCGTAGGGGTCCGCGGGGAACACCCCCAAGCTACAAATAACCGACGAGTGGCCCGCATGCTTTTCGTAGACTACAGCGGCCTTCCGTGGGTGATGATGATGATGTTACGGAAGAGAATGAAAAAAATATAGAGCAGCAAATATTGCGGAAAACAGAGCAAATATGGGAACGAAATGACCAAGAAAAGTAGAGATCTGATTAGTTGACATCGAAATGGTGAAGGGGGAAGCGAAAAGGTTTTTTTTTAATAACTTTTTATTGGAATATGAGCTAAAATTAGATTATTAAGATTTAAATTGGGTTTTCAGCCACAGGTCGTGACTTTTCAGCCCTATTATATACACGATTTGGTTATTACCATGAAGACATCATTTGTTTCCGCAATTGTGAGATTTTGTGTAGGGAAAATTCTAAACCTACTTGTATTGTGTAATGGAGAAAAGGTGCCACTTCGCCGCAGAGTTTGAACATTTAGGGGTTTTTTGTTTTGTGCAAAAAAGCACAGGCGGAGATGGCAGTTCTACTTGAACTGCTTTAAGCACTGACGAGCCGAAGGCGAAACTCAAAGAAATTTGAAACAAAATATGTGCTTTATTGCACAAAACAAAAAACCCCTAAATGTTCAAACTCTGCGGCGACCAGTAGCCAGTCGTCATTCGTTTTCGCCCGAGACGTCAGATAGGATATGGCACCTAGTGTTATATCCTTAAAGGTTCACATAAGTAGTGTGGACTTTGCGTCTGCTTAGCGGTTCAAGTTGGACTGCTAGGCGGAGATGGCAGTTCTACTTGAACTGCTTTAAGCACTGACGAGCCGAAGGCGAAGAAAGTTGAAACAAAATATGTGCTTTTTTTGCACAAAACAAAAAACCCCTAAATGTTCAAACTCTGCGGCGACCAGTAGCCAGTCGTCATTCGTTTACGCCCGAGACGTCAGATAGGATATGGCACCTAGTGTTATATCCTTGAAGGGTCACATAAGTACTGTGGACTTTGCGTCTGCTTAGCGGTTCAAGTTGGACTGCTAGGCGGAGATGGCAGTTCTACTTGAACTGCTTTAAGCACTGACGAGCCGAAGGCGAAACGCAAAGAAAGATGAAACAAAATATGTGCTTTTTTGCACAAAATAAAAAACCCCTAAATGCTAAGTATTTTGCTTGATCAGACCATGTCAATTCCAAACCATTCAATTTGAGAATGTGATTATTGTTTGGTTTAAGAGAAGAAGCTCTTGGCTTATGAGGAAAGATAATTAATTGCGGTTTTGCTGCATTTGGTTTAATTTTCCATTTTGACGGATAATCACTGAAAATATTTAAACTTCTTTGTAGGCGACTGCAGCTCACTCTTAGATTTCTACCTGTGGCTAACAGACTTGTGTCGTCACAGAATAGCGATTTCTGACAACCAACGGGTAGATTTTGAATATCAGAAGTGAAAATATTATTCAAGATTGGAGCTATGCTCGAACCCTGCGGAACACCTGTTCGTACGGGTAGCAATTCAGATTTACAATTCTGATAGCTAACCTGAAGAGTAACAGTTCGGCTGAAAAGTTCGTATCGTTTAATAGAAACACACATTTTTTTGCCAAAATTCGTGTTTATTGTTCAACATAATTGCCATCAGAGGCGATACAGCGATTATAGCGATCTTCCAACTTTTCGATACCATTTTTGTAGTACGATTTGTCCTTTGCCTCAAAATAGGCCTCAGTTTCAGCGATTACCTCTCCATTGGTTATAATTTTTTTACCAGCGAGTATTCTCTTGAGGTCTGAGAACAGGAAAAAGTCACTGGGGGCCAAATCTGGAGAATACGGTGGATGAGGGAGCAATTCGATGCCCAATTCGTTCAATTTCAGCATGGTTTTCATCGACTTGTGACACGGTGCATTGTCTTGATGAAACAAAACTTTTTTCTTCTTCAAATGAGGCCGTTTTTTTTTAAATTTCGTTCTTCAAACGCTCTAATAACGCTATATAATAGTCACTGTTGATGGTTTTTCCCTTTTCAAGGTTGTCGATGAAAATTATACCATGCGAATCCCAAAATACAGACGTCACAACCTTACCGGCCAATTGTTGAGTCTTTCCAAGCTTTGGGTTCGGTTCATCGCGTGCAGTCCACTCAGCTGACTGTCGATTGGACTCCGGAGTGAAGTGATGGAGCCATGTTTCGTCCATTGTTATATATCGACGAAAAAAATCGGTTTTATTTCGATATAACAGCTCCAAACACTGCTCAGAATCATCAATTCGTTGTTGTTTTTGATCGACTGTGAGCTCACGCGGCACCCATTTTGCACAAAGCTTTCTCATATCCAAATATTCGTGAATAATATGTCCAACACGTTCCTTTGATATCTTTAGGGTGTCAGCTATCTCGATCAACTTCACTTTACGGTCATTGAAAATCATTTTGTGGATTTTTTTCACGTTTTCATCGGTAACAGCCTCTTTTGGACGTCCACTGCGTTCATCGTCTTCGGTGCTCATATGACCAGTACGAAATTTTGCAAACCACTTACGAATTGTTGCTTCGCCCGGTGCAGAGTCTGGATGACACTCATCAAACCATTTTTTGGTATAGGTGGCACTTTTTTTCATCAAAAAGTAGTGTTTCATCAACACACGAAATTCCTTTTTTTCCATTTTATCACAATAACAAAAGTAGCTTCACTCAAAATGCAATATCTCACAAACTAATAATCATTGCCAAGGCTGTCAAATTTATACACGTATCTTTTGAAGCTTAGTACTAACTGAAAATGGTATGGATTTATTTTTAGTGGCGCCCTCTCATAGAAATGATACGAACTTTTCAGCCGATCTGTTACGATCAGTTAAATAATTTTGAATCATTTTGATCAAATAAATAGGAAACTGGAAATCAGACATTTTTGCAATTAAACCTTTGTGCCAAACACTGTCGAATGCTTTTTCTATGTCTAGAAGAGGATCCAGTGGATAACCCAGAAGATTTATTTGCTTTTATCGTGTTCGTTAGTCTGACAAGTTGATGAGTAGTTGAATGTTCATGACGAAATCCAAACTGCTCTGGTAAAAAAAATGATTGTTTATATAAGACATCATTCTCAACAAGATAATTTGTTTCAAAAAATTTACTGATAGAAGAAAGTAAGCTAATTGGTCGATAACTTGATGTTTCTGTTGGATTTTTATCACGTTTGAGGCTAGGAATAACATTAGCGTTTTTCCATCTTTTTGGGAAGTAAGCTAATGAAAAACATTTGTTGAAAATTTTAAACAAGATTCTCAAGGCAACATCGCGACGATTTTTAATAAGAATATTAAAAATTAAAAATTAGCAGGAGCCTTCATGTTTTCAAGTTTCCTAATAATTGACTTAATTTCATCAAAATTCGTCTCAATAATGTCATCTTGTAATAACACTTGAGTTGAAGTATGATCATATTTCAGTGAGATTTTTATTTTCAATAGGACTCACAACATTCAAATTAAAATTGTGAACACTCTCGAACTGCTGAGCAAGTTTGTGAGCTTTTTCGCCATTTATAAGAAGTATTTGATTTCCTTCCTTGAGAGCAGGAATTGGTTTCTGAGATTTCTTAAGAACCTTAGAAAGTTTCCAGAAAGGTTTAGAATATGGTATAATTTGTTCAACTTCTTTAGCGAAATTTTCATTTCGTAAAAAGTAAATCTATGTTTAAATTCTTTTTGTAAATCCTTGACCATGTTTTTCATAGCAGGATCACGAGAACGTTGATATTGTCGTCGACGAACATTCTTCCAACGAATGAGCAGTTGAAGTTTGTCATCGATTATAGGAGAATTTAATTTAGTTTGAGCTTTGCTAACTGAAAGATTTCTAGCTTCGATAATTTAATGATTCAAATTATCAATTGCTGTGTCGATGTCCGCAGAATTTTCTAAAATAATTTCATGATCAACATGATTTTCAATGTGAGATCTGTTATCAAATCAATTGGCTCTATGATAGTTGAATATAGAACTAATTGGATTAATAATTGGAAGCTATACTGCGTTGGAAAGTCTGAATGTTACAGGAAGATGATCAGAGTCAAAGTCACCATGTGTAATCGGTTCACTACAAATGTGACTTTGATCGAAGAAGAACGGAAGAGAAACAAGTCGGATTACTGGGAACAAGTCGGATTACTGGGATGAAGAACTGTGAACCAGCTGAGAGTTGATTATAAAGTATTTTACCATTACTGTTGTTTTGCCTACAATTCCACTGGACATGCTTAGCAAGTCCCCTATAACGAAAAATTTCGGTCGATATCTTGTGAGTTTTTGCAATCACCTTTAAAGAAATTTAATTGTTCGCTAGTGCATTGGAAATGCAAATATGCTCCAGCGATGAAATTCCATGAATGGTTTCAACTTCGATTCCCAAGCTTTCAATAACTTTAGTATTGAAAGAGGGTAAAATTCGATGTTTAATTTGCCGTTGGGCAAAAATGGCAACTCCACCGCCCATTACAGTAAACCTGTCAAATCGATGAACAACATAATGTGGATTGCTTTTCAATTTGACATTTGGTTTTAGAAAAGTTTCTGTCACAATGGCAATATGGATTTTGTGAACTTTGAGAAAATTATAAAATTAATCTTCACTCGATTTCAAAGATCGAGCATTCCAATTTAAAATATTCAAATAATTATTTAACATCACTGTTAAATTCAAAATTCATTATAATATTATTTGCAAATTGCCATCCGATTTGAAATGCTTCAAAAAGTGATGAAGTCGAATTCATTCGGATGATCATTTGAAAAAGTTGATCTTTAGGTATCATTTTATTTTCAGTTATATCGCCTAAATCAACTTCAACTAGAATAAGATGATTTGGCCGATCTACCTATTATTATTATTATTATTATTATTATTATTATTATTATTATCATTATTATTATTATTATTATTATTATTATTATTATTATTATTATTATTATTAATATTGTTATTATTATTATTATTATTATTATTATTATTATTATTATTATTATTATTATTATTATTATTATTATTATTATTATTAATATTATTGTGTTCGTTAGAAGATGAACTTGTTTTCGTTAGAAGACTAATCGGAAGGCGTGCCTGTTTTTTGTATTAAATTCGAAGAAATAAGTGCCTTAGAAGAATTAGGCGTGGCATTTGTAACGGTTTTTTGATTTTCAGGTATGTTCTGTAAATTTAAGGTCGTTGATTTGACTTGTTGTCTAAGCGATCGAGCGCCTAAAATTTTTTCCTTGACAGGACATTTCCAATAATTGGATTTATGATTTCCATCGCAATTTGAACATGAAAATTTATCAGTGGTCTTATTCATTGGATAGACGTATTTCGAATGAGATTTACCACAATTCAAACACCGTATATCCATGTGACAATTTTTGGTTCCATGGCCAAAGCCTTGGCAATGACGACATTGCGTTAAGTTTGCAATACGATTATGCCGTTTATAATGTTCCCAATGAATTTTAATGTGGGAAATGAAACGTAGTTTTTCTAAAGTTTTCGAATTGTTTTACATCTCTTCGATTGAAGTGTATTAAGTAAAGTTCATGGGAAATTAAAGAGCGTGGTTTAGAAGTACTATACGCTCTTTTTTCATGAGTATTACTTGGGAAATGGCAAAACCAAGCAATTCTTTTAGTTCATTTTTAATTTCATCAGTACTTTGATGATTTGATAAGCCTTTCAAGATAGCCTTGAAGGGTCTGTCTGATTTTATATCATATGAATAAAATTTATGAAGTATTTCGGACAAATATCGCATAAGACGTTAATAATCTTCAAATCCATCAACCAAGACTCGATATTCTCCTCTTCGTCCGATTTGAAATGAGACTTTTACTTCCGGGAGAAAGGTAGAAAGCTCAGTATGGAATGCTTTGAAGTCGGAAATCATCACCGTCACTGGTGGCATAGATTGTTGTTTCTACCCAGAACGACAAGCGCCATTTTGGGAATTTTTGAAGAATTTTCTTCTAAGTCGCTACAATCGGACTCAGGAAGAATCTCGTAAATATTGTTAGACGGCAACGTTAATGTTATTAGCAAAATGTTGAATAACGGATTGTGATTTATTCCGTATTGAGTTATTTCTAGCCTTAGGCTTGTTGCCTTTCCGGTTGGACGGAGGCATTTTCGAAATGAATGAAATTTGATATTTAGGTATTGAGTAAAAAAATTTAAAATTGAATTAGCCTAGTTAAATTAGTCTGCGGTTAGACTCCTAGTTTGGAAAAGTCTTGATAAAGACTGATTTTGTGGTAGTCTTAATATAGACTGATTACTTCTAAGAAAAGTTCTCTGAATAGCAACCTTTTAAAAAGGCTGATTAATTTCTCAGTCTTAAGAAAGACTGATTATATTAAAATATCACTCTTTGTATAGCCTTGAGAAAGGCTGACTAATTGTTAGTCTTTAAAAAGACTGTTAGTGATCCAGGAAGCCTTGAAAAATACTGAAGCCTTGAATCAATGAAATTCTAGGTAGCCAGAAAAAAAATTCAAGGAGCCAATAGCTATACGCGTGCGGTGCGAACGACTGTTCAACACCGACTGAAGCGAAAAGGTTAGTGACAGCAAAAAGATCATGTTAGTCCCGATGAAGATGGTGAAGAGATGAGGTATCGACCGGATATTATTGTCGAACCTGTAGGTGAAGAATATTCTTAGCCACAGTGAAGAAATCGTTGAGGAATAGGGGGAACTTTCTAAGCAAGATATAACAAATTGTATTTGTATATCAATGTGGTTGAGGTACTGGTATATGTGAAGCATATATGAGTTATAATCGCCAACACATCTTTCATAAACATCACCTTTTAATGCTCCCACTTTAGCCAATGAGTCGGCCTTTTCATTGCCCGGAATGGAACAATGCGAAAGAACAAAGATTAACGATATTAAATAAGACCGTCCAGATAAAGCTCTCAAATGTTCCCGTATTTTCCCCAGGAAATATGGGGGATGTTTTCCCTGGCTTAATTGCCCGCAGAGCTACTATTGAATTCAGACTGTCCGTGACGTCGAAGTAACGGTCTTCGGCAAAGTTTCAATGATCTCAAGGGTGTACTGAATAATAGCTAATTCTGCAACGTAAACTGAAGTTCACTGAGTTTGAACGAAACTATGATGTTTTAATTGAAGATGCCGAAGCCTGTGGACTTATTGATGTTTGATCAGACAGTATAAAATATATTTTCACAGTTGATTGTTCTAAATTTGTTATTAAAAATATTAGGGCCACTTGAGGGCGTACGAGATCCGGAATTCCACGAATCTCTTCTTTCATGGATGTGTCAAAAAACACAGCAGAATCAAATGTGTCCAAGAAATGAGCACGGTTGGAAGCAAACGAAGAAGAATTAATATTCTAAGCCATGTAATCAAAATACAAGAACATAAAACGGGTTTGAGAATTAAGCTCAACTAACCTTTCGAACTTTTCAATCAACAGAGGATTTAAAATGTCGTTTCGAACGAGCGAACGATATGAGAGATCCCAGAACCGGTTTTTCATTGGAAGAACGCCCGCCAGCAGTTCGAGGCTCATTGTATGAGTTGATTGCATGCACCCTAAGGCAATACGCAAACAACGATACTGAATTCTTTCCAGCTTAATGAAGTTGGTGTTCGTTGCGAATCGGAAGCAGAAGCATCCATACTCCAAAACGAACAATATCGTTGTTTGGTACAACCTGATCGGGTCTCATTGGTGGGCACCTCACATGATCCGGTTATTGTACGAAGAAAGTTGATTCGCTGTTGACATTTTTGATTCATATACCTAATGTGACATCCCCAGATGGCGTTGGGATCGAACCAGACCTCGAGACATTTGAATGTGAAAACCTGAGCTATGGTTTCGCCCCTTAGTGAAAGCTGTAGTTGTACTGATTCTCGCTTCTTTGAAAATACAACCAGCTCAGTTTTCTCCGTAGAGAACTCGATACCAAGTTGAAGGGCCCTCGTGGACAAGTTGTGGAGTGTATATTGTAACGGTCCTTGGAGATCGACAACTTTGGGTCTTATAATAGACACAACGCTGTCGTCGGCAAGCTGTCTTAGCTGTCTGTGTGAGATGTGTTGATACATTCATGTATGTTGCTCATGTAAAAATTGTATAAAAGGGGGCTTAAGCATGAACCCTGAGGAATACCCATGTAACTGAATCCTATTGTCGAAAAATCACCATGTGCGAAGTACATGTGTCTCTCAGACAATATATTATATAATAAGTTGTTCAAAATTAGCGAAAGACCCTGCTGATGCAGCTTCTCAGAAAATGTATTTATTGAAACTGAATCAAAAGCGTCCTTGATGTCAAGGAAAAGTGATGCCATTTGTTCTTTAAGAGTAAATGCCATTTGAATTTCGTTCATTCATTTGCTTCTACGGAAACTAAATTGTGTTTCTGAAAGTAAGCCATTTGTCTCGACCCAATTGATAAGACGAAAGACGAAATTTCCGGATACAGGAAAGCAAAACAATCGGCCGATGCGAATTGTGATTGGAGGCTGGCTTCAAAGGTTTTTAAATGGCAATCACTCTCACTTGTCACCAGTCTTGTGGGACGATATTACTCTCAAGGAACGTGTTGAATAAATTCAGCAAGCGCCTTTTGAAGGGGTCAGGCATATTTTTCAACAAGTTGAATTTGATTCTGTCTAGACCCGGGGCTCTATTGTCACATTACAAGAAGGCAAGTGAGAGCTCTATCATCGAAAACGGTGTTTCGTTGTTATTTGGAGTCGCGGCGCGGGTGATCTTCTGTTCCGGAACAGAGTCCGGGCATACTTTTTTAGCGAAATCGAATATCCAGCGGTTGGAATATTCCTCGCTTTTATTCGTGGTGTTATGATTGTCCATTCGTCGGGCTGTGTTTCAAAGAGTGCTCATAGATATTTCTTTCGTTAAGTCGTCTGCGAAACAACGCCAGTAAGCGCGTTTCTTGGCTTTAATCAAGTTCTTAATTTTGGCGTCTAACGCTAATTCCGATAATTATTAGGTGTTCTTTTTTTTCTGAATATTCAATTTGCGGAGTCTCTCTCGCGTTTAAATTTGTGCACTCTTTGTCCCACCACGGGTTTTGAGAACGGATGTTAGTTTTTGCGACTGGTACACGTTTCGACTGAGCTTGAATTGCGGTGTTGAGAATCAAGCCAGCCAAAAACGTGTACTTGTTGTTGAGTTCTTTCAAGTTTCTCAGATATTGGGGTCGCATAGTTATTCCAATCAATATTTCGTGAGAAGTCATACGAAACATTGATTGTTTTCGATGGTTTTGAGCTTCTGGTGATTGAGATTACGATCGGTAGATGAATCAGGAATTACTTTCCATGTGCAATCCAACCGTAGCGATGTCGAGCAAAGGGATAAATCCAGCGCACTTGGTCTTGCTGGTGGTGCAGAAATCCGTGTCACATCTCACGTATTTAAGATTGTCATATTGAAGTTTTTGCAAATATAGATCATAGCTGATCTGTTATTATCATTAAGACAACCACATCACGTACCGAGTGAGTTAAAGTCTCCTAAACCCAACGTCGGTGCGGGAAGGAGCTCAATGATATCACTGAGCCGCCAACGCCCAACTGAGGCACTAGGGAGAATGTAGATGGAAGCAATGCAAAGGTCCTTGCTGGTATCGAGGGGACGTTAATTTGATAAAAAGAATAGAACTTTTTGATCCTAAAAAGTACTCCTCCGTAGGGATCATCTCGATCCAGGGACATAATATTAAAATATTAGAAGTTTAAGGGTATTTCAGAAGTTAGCCAAGTTTCGCACATTGCAAACGATACTTCTGCATCTGCAAAACAATGAATAGATCCGTGACCTCAGTGGATGATTTGTCTATCGAAGGATACAATCGCTGAGAGAAGGGTTAGGTGTAGCTTTTCGAAGCCCTTCGGAAGACACCTTCAAACCTTTACTAGGTAGCTTATGAGAGGATTTATTTATTCTTTTCCTACAGCTATTAGAGACCGCCGAAGATTAACCTTCCAAAGGATCGTCATAATCGTTCTCGTCAGTTGACAAGCAGGCATATGGGTTCGTTGTCTGTTTAGGAGGCGTGGCACGTTTAAGCATCTCGGCTAAGGAGCGCTTGGAGTGTTCCTCCAGGAAAAAAACCTCCGAGAGGAAAAAGCAAACTCACTTATAATCCTCACAGTAATATCACAATGGTCACTGAGACCTGGCCTTGATCGAACAAACAATCACTGGCTAACGGTATCGTTTTGATCGTCCGCATACAACAATGCACAGCACCAATGCAAAAAAAAACCTCTCAGAGGAAAAATCACTATGGTCTATAACACAATAGCGTTATAATCTAGTTTTGATCTTCCGGTCACTTTATCACACACGGTACTGGTTTTCAACGCTTTCGATGTAAACACAAAGCACGTTCGTTCGCTCGGAACATTGAAACAGCAATCTATAGTTTGATTACGTTCAAAACCGAAAAATAGCTCCTAGCTCTATTTCATAAGCGTAAAACCAGTATATGATTAAGCGTTTTCTTTAGATTTTTCTAACTTTTCTCTTGCATGCATCCATTTATTCTTGACATATTTTGTCACTCTCTCAATTTCTTCATTGGGTTATTTAATTGCGTTATTTGATATTGAAGCGACATGATTGCGATCTTCTTTTCTCCTATTTCGTGTTATATACTTGACTTTAAATGCTGGGATATCTGTCAACCCAGACGTCCTAAAGTTATTTTTTTTTATTTTCATAACCGCGGCTACAGGCATTGTTACCCTTGTTCTCGCGTTTCCCATATACTTCTAGCTCGTAGTCACTGCCTACGTGTCACATCACTCCTGTATGTGACGGTTTCCTCAGTCGTTTCTTGTTCTTGCTTCATATCTTGGTTGATTAGCTGAGCTATTTCTGCTTCGTTGAAGTTGTTTCTCGTTCGATCCTTGTGAACATTTTTTCGATCCTTGGGATACATTATTCGGCCAAAAAGTCGTGAATTTATTTTTGTTTAAAACGTCAGAATAGACATTGCCCTTCGGTGCAAAAAGTGCGTTGCAAATAGCAATGACTTTAACGTCTGCTTATTGGATTATATAGATCCGCGAGGAGGCATTAGCACCCTACATAATCTACTAATGCACTGATGAGCTGAATGAGAAACGTAAAACAATTAAAAAGGCGCGTGGGTAATGTCAGACACATAACTGGATGTCGTGAATATGAAATAACTAACATGTTCCTTAACACTTCCGAATATCAATTAGTTGATCAATTGTATGAATTATGCAAGCATTCCCCTTTTTCACATTTTTCGCAAAAACAAAGAAGGCTTCACTCGATCTCGATTACTGTGAATTTCACACAGCGAAATGTGCACAAATCTAATCAAACAGCTCTAGATTTTCACTAAACTGTGGATTTTGACCTTCGATTTGCGAAGAAGAAATCCTAATAGTTTTTTAGAAAACTTTTAGAGCCAGTAGAACGGCTGATTTTGTGTGATGCTCTCCACCGTTGTCCCCTTTTCGTTGTTTTTCCACCAATGCAAACGACTAGCAGCTGTGACGTAATCGCTCTTGTCGGAGGTGAAACTAGTTTTGCAAACGACACACAATACATCTGCTCACAGTGACGATAGAATCCAAACTGATCCAATTTTTGTTAAGAGGTTTCTTTTCACGTGATTTCGTTTGTAGCTTTTTCACTAATGGGCGGTCCTAACGGCCATACAAATAGCAGCATATAGAAATTTAATGTCGATTATTTCATTTCGGATTTGCATTTCATTGAAAAAAACTATCAGAATGCTGTACGGGGTTCATTTCTGCCTTTCAGAAGGACCAAATTGTGGAACTCACTACGACATTAAACACTGCTCGGAACATTTTCTTCGAACGATTTGTTGTACAGCAGCAGATATTTTGTTCTCTTCCTCAGAACGCGTTCTGATTGGCTGGTGTTGACATGGGTCAAATGAGACAGGTTTTTCAATAGTGTACTATTGAAATACTTCAATGCTGTTGCTATACACGTTTAAGTTGAAAAATCTCGATTCTATTGGTAGTTAGATTATATAAATCCTTTCAGCGTCAGCGACAGAATGTGCAGGTTGAGGATCAAGGGAAGGTTCTTCAATATCAGCATAATTAACGTGCATAGTCCCCACCTCGGAATTAGCGATGACGACAAAGACGAATTCTACGCGCAGCTGGAACGTGAATACGATCGCTGCCCAAGACATGACATCAAGATCGTCATCGGCGATTTCAATGCTCAGGTTGGCCAGGAGGTGGAGTTCAGACCGGTGGTTGGAAGGTTCAGCGCCCACCAGCAAACGAACGAGAACGGCCTAAGACTCATCGACTTTGCCACCTCCAAGAACATGGCCATAAAAAGCACCTTTTTCCAGCACCGCCTCCTGCACCGATACACCTGGAGATCACCCATGCAAACGGAGACACAAATCGATCACGTCCTGATTGATGGACGGCATTTCTCGGACATTATCGACGTACGAACCTATCGGGGCGCTAACATCGACTCGGACCACTACCTTGTGATGGTTAAGCTGCGTCCAAATAAATTGTGAATAACGTACGGTACCGGCGCCCGCCGCGGTATAATCTGGACCGACTGAGGGACACCGAGGTCGCGACTACCTACGCGCGGCATCTCGAAGCAGCGTTGCTAGCGGAGGAGGAGCTCAATGATGCTCCCCTGGAGGACTGCTGGACCAGAACTAAAGCAGCCATCAGCAATGCTGCGGAGAGCGTCCTGGGATACATGCCAAGGAGTCGATGGAACGAATGGTTCGACGGCGAATGCCAGGAGATATTGGACGAGAAGAATGCAGCACGCGCAGCGATGTTGCGTCAAGCCACCCGTCAGAACGTGGAATCGTATCGACAGAGACGAAAGCAGCAAACTCGTTTTTTCCGGGACAAAAAGCGCCACCTGGAAGAGTCGGAGAGAGAGGAGATGGAGATGCTGTATCGTTCTTAGGATACACGGGCGTTCTACAGGAAGCTGAATGACTCTCGCAACGGCTTCATGCCGCGAGCCGAAATGTGTAGAGACAAGGAAGGTGGCATCCTGACGGACGAACGTGAGGTGATCGAAAGGTGGAGGCAGCACTACGATGAACATCTGAATAGTGCACAGGCGGACAATCAGGCGTTGGAGGAGGAAGATTATGTCAGTGTTGCAGCCGACGGAGATGTACCAGTGCCCACTATGAACGAGGTCAAGGAGGCTATCCAACAGCTCAAGAACAACAAAGCAACTGGTAAGGATGGTCTAGGAGCAGAACTCTTCAAAAGGGGACCGGAGAAACTGACGGAATGCATGCACCGAATAATCGAAGAGATCTGGGACAGAGAACAGCTACCGGAGGAGTGGAAGGAAGGGGTCATCACCCCGATATACAAGAAAGGTGACAAATTGGACTGTGCAAACTACAGGGCAATCACAGTGTCAAATGCCGCCTACAAAGTGTTATCCCAGATCCTGGTCCGGCGCCTATCACCACTGGTAAATGGATTTGTCGGGAGTTATCAGGCCGGGTTCATCAACGGCAGATCAACAAACGACCAAATCTTCACTATACGGCAAATCCTCCAAAAATGCCGTGAATACCAGGTCCCGACACATCATCTGTTCATCGATTTCAAAGCCGCATACGACACGGTAGACCGTGTAGAGCTATGGAAAATTATGGACGAGAACGGCTTCCCTGGGAAGCTGACAAGACTGATTAAGGCTACGATGGATGGTGTACAGTGTTGTGTCAAGATTGCGGGCGGTTTCTCGGAACCGTTCGAATCACGTAGGGGATTAAGACAAGGTGATGGGTTGTCCTGCCTGCTGTTCAACATCGCACTTGAAGGAGTTATGCGAAGAGCGCGGTTCAACATGCAGGGCACGATTTTCACGAAGTCCGGACAATTCGTGTGCTATGCTGATGACGTGGATATAATCGGTAGAAACAAGGAGACGGTAGCAGATCTGTATACCCGACTAAAACGCGAAGCGGCACGAGTAGGACTGAGGATAAATGTGTCTAAGACAAAGTACATGCTGGCTGGCGGAACTGAACGCGATAGGCAACGTCTGGGCAGCAGTATTACGATCGACGGCGACGAGTTCGAGGTGGTTGACGAGTTCATCTATCTTGGCTCACTGGTGACTGCGGACAACGACACCAGCCGGGAGATCAGGAGGCGCATTATATCCGGAAGTCGTGCCTACTATGGACTCCACAAAACATTGAGATCCAGGAAACTTCACCCCCGCACGAAGTGCACCATGTACAAATCACTGATAAGACCGGTGGTTCTCTACGGGCACGAAACGTGGACAATGCTCGAGGGGGACCTGCAAGCACTCGAAGTCTTCGAAAGGAGGGTGCTGAGAACGATCTTCGGTGGTGTGCAGGAGAATGGAGTGTGGAGGAGAAGAATGAACCACGAACTAGCGCAACTCTACGGTGAGCCAAGTATCCGGAAAGTAGCCCAGTCTGAAGGGTACGGTGGGCTGGCCATGTCGTGAGAATGCCGGACAACAGCCCCACCAAGTTGGTGTTCACCTCTAATCCGGCAGGTACAAGACAAAGAGGAGCGCAGCGTTCACGGTGGCTGGACCAAGTAGAGCGAAACCTGGATAGTATCGGGCGCCGACGTGGGTGGAGGCAAGCAGCCATGGATCGAGTTACATGGAGAAGAATTGTTGATCAAATAAAATCTTAAAAGATGTATTATCAGAAATATATATATATAAATCCTTTCACAGATCACTGAGCTGTGCGCTTTAAAAATACGAGAATGGTAAACGCGCCTTATGAATTATTTTTCTCGATACTCATTTATAACAAACATTTCAGAAAAGTTTAATTTTCTAATTATTTGAGATAATGTCACACAACTGAAAATTTTATCATAAAATTGTGATCATATTTCCGATGGCATGTAGCAAAAATTATGTTGATTCGTTAGATACAACAAGAGAGTTATCACGATCAAAAACTTATCACTCTCTCAGAGGGTACATTTTGAAAAGGCGCCCCATAGTAAAGTAAGTCGTATTCACGACAAAAACTATCGTGTGCACTCTAGCGCAAACTGGTAAACTTGAGGTACCAAAGCCTAAATAACGTTCCTGCATAGTTTTCATAGTATATCTAGCTCAGAATCCCACCAAGGAGTTCCTCTACTAGCTAGCACAATCCGAAGTGGACAAGCCTCTCCATATGCTTCAACTATGAGTGAGTTTGTCTCGTCGACAACTTTTTCCATGTCAATTGGGGTCCCCAAGCCCTCTTTATAGAGGTCCCAGTTTAATTTGGGATTTTGATATGTGACAATGTCAAATTTTAATTTCAAATAATCAAAAACTATGCACAAGTGATCAGGTAATAAAGGTTCGTTCTCATCGGAGATGAGTCAATTTACTAACACATGCAGAAATCTATCAGATCAGAGAGTTAAATTTGTTCAAAATTTTTCCAAAATGAATTTTCCCTTTATGGTTCCTGAATCAAAGCCATAAAAGCCCTACCTTCATGAAGAAATCTGGATAGATTAATACTTTCTGTACGATTATACTGGAAGTAGATTTGTACTTTTCCAAACATTATCAATTAAAGTAATGCACACGCAGGACCCTCCAGCATTTATAATAAAACAAATAGAAGAAACCAACTATATTGGCTTATAATCGCCTATAGCGAGCCATGGAAGAATTATTTTTATGTTTCAATTATCTAAATCCTAAGAGTTGCGAAGAACGATATCATCTACTGTGCCAGAGCTTCGCTTAACACAGTAAAGGAAAAGCCCAAGATATTTCGTTCACGACTGCATTATTTAAGCTCCTGTAGCCATTCAATCATCGATATGGAAATACACCTTGACTTGCCAGCTCCTATATTTGATATATTGATATATTTAATGACATGGAACAGGAAACCAGTGGATCAATTCTTGGTTGAAAATAATCACGCCTGATGCCACACGGCTTACCTGTCTAGTGCACTTATACCACCGGGATAGGTGGACCGTAGCGTTATTAACAGCCAGTTGGGAACCGCAACCTACACTACACGGCTTTCTTACCTGCTCAGGAAGGGAAGACGACATTTATGGTTAACTTCCACGGGAAGCCGACCAGCCAAAGCAGCACATCACTCTATCAATCGTTTTTCCCGACGTTGTTTTCACGAAACTTCGGGAGTACTTGTCACACTTAGTTTCGGTCTTACCCTTCCCTAGCTTTAAGTCTACCCTTCCATATCTTTAAACCAATAAACCATAGCTTTAAACTGGGGTAAACCACGGCAAAGGATTTGAGAGGGTACTATGTAGACGGCGTTGAGCAATGTGATTGCGCGGTAGTAGCAACAGTCAAGCTTATCACCTCTATTTAGATGGGACATATCACTTCTTCCATCCATCCATGCGATAGAACCTCCTCCTTCTTACTCATATGACTGCAGTGTTTAGTCAGTTTAGTTTAGTTTAGTTCATGATTGAGCAGCTCGCTTGGAAATTGGTTTAGCAAGCGGCTTTGGTGTTCCTCGACTTATTGATCTCTTCACTTATCTCCGATAGATCAGGAGCTGGGAATCCATTTTCGGCTATGTCTGCATCCAGATTGTTTCCTATATCATGCTGTGTATATTGTCTGGACACCATACCGATGCTCATCATTGCCCTGCCACCACCTATCAACTCATATTCATTCGTGAGAAGGTTACCACTTTTGTCGTGAATACGACTTACTTCACTAAACGGCGCCTTTTCATAATTTACCCTGTAAAAGATAAAATTTTCAGGAGTATGGGATAATCACAACTCATCCTAAATTGAAGTTTTGTGAGGTGTTTGGTATGAACGACCATTAAAGTTAAATTTAGTGCCAAAATAAAGTGCGCTAAGTTTCAACCACATGCATTGCACGTATCATCGCACAAAGCGTATCGCACCAAACTGACACATATAAATACGTAATATTCTAAGGCTAAGTCGAATTTACATTCATTGGATTTATAAACAACAGGTAAGTCTTTAATTTTTTTAAAATGCTTTTCTTCCTTTTCAGTTTCTGCTTGTTGATCCGGTTGTGCTGCTAGCTGCAGATCGAATGGAAGTGGAAACAATCTGCGAATCGGTCGTATGTAAGTTCCACTTTTAGTTTTAACTGTTGCAGCTCAAATGATGCTATTGTTACCAGGTTGCACTGTTGTGATCCTTGCTAGTGGTCATGCAACTGATGCTTTTCCATCTTCTTGCAGTAATACCATTTGGCCAACGTGTATATCTGCCGGAGAACAGGATTTTTGACACTGCTAAATGATTTCGGTAAGATATTCTTCCCTCCAACGCTGCCAGTGATTTTGAATCAGTTGTAACTGTTGGTAGTGCCTTAATCGACTTGTTGGCACTTCAGTATAGTCGGGATCAGGAAGTTGCAAAAGTGCGACACCAGTTAGAAAGTGTCTGAGAGTAAGAACGTCCAAATCGCTCGGGTCATCTGACAGAGGCGTTAATGGGCAAGTATTCATGTTTGCCTCAATCTGGTAGAGGATCGTTACCATATCCTCATATGAAAGTTGACGGCAACCGATTATTTTGACCAGAGAGGTTTTTGTTGTTTTGACAGCCGCTTCCCAAAGGCCGCTGAAGTTTGGTGCTCGTGGCGGAATGAAACGCCACACGATTCCGCATCTGTTGCATTCATTTATGATTGCTTCTTTGTTTTGTTTCGAAGTGAACATTTTATGCATTTTAGTTAGCACTGTTTTAGCTCCTTTAAAATTTGTGCCATTATCTGAATGTATTTCCGTAGGTAAGCCGCGTCAAGCAATGAACTTTCGGAGTGCAGCGATAAACGCATCTGTTGACAAATCGCATATAAGTTCTAGATTAGTAGCCTTAGTAGCGAAACATACAAATACAGCAATGAAAACCTTTTGTGGGGCCGCGCGTCGATGAACAGGTTTCAAATATAACGGGCCGCAATAATCGAACCCGGTGGTTGACAATGGTCGACTGGGAAAAGTACGCCTTGGAAAGCTGGCCTTGAGGTTGGATTACAGGGACAGGGTTATGCCGAAACCACTCTATGCATTTGCGACATACATGATTGGCAAATGGTTTTCCTCGTCTCGGCCAGAATTCTCGACACATGGTTGCCAGAGTCATTCGGGGGCCGGAATGTAAACATAGGGTGCGAAAATGGTTGGTTATGATACGAGATAGCGAGTGTTTATTTGGAAGAGCTATAGGGTGCTTTGTTTGGTAGGTCTCATTAGAAAAATTCATCCGGTCACCAACACGTATAATGTCATTGTCATCCAAGAAAGGCCGTTGATGTTTTAATGGAGATTTTGAGGGCACCGAACGTTTTTGCTTCAACTGATTCAATTATTCTGCGAATGCTTCTTGCTGCGCTAATTTCACTAATGTTCCCTTTGCCTCTTGCAGCTCCACGGTAGAGAGAAATGTTTCGTAGTGGCGATTTTTTGAACGGCAGCGATTAATGAATCGAAGAAGATAAGCAGTAATGCGCACCAGATGCCAGAAAGAAGAGAACCGAGTAATTTGTGGGTTATGTTTCACTATAGAACTTACTAGCATTACTGCTTTTCTTCGTTCCAGAAGGTCTTCGGCAATGAAGTCTTTTGGTAGCATACCACGCGACACTTGAACCGCCGGGTTATCCGTTCCCTTTACATGTTACCACGTGTGTCCATGTGTCAGCAGTTGTATTTCCGATGTACAATTACCCACGAACGTTTCCCAAATATTTGGAGGAGCAGCATTCCAAGGCAGCGTGACAGTAGAATCCGACTAGAACCAACAACAAATTCCCTCTATTCCAAGCGCGATTGAGACACGTGCATAGAGCCTGGCTACTAATAAGGCAGCTGCTTTGAGCTGGATTCGAATCTGAGCATCTTTGTTGATCGACCGCGCTTGTATAGTGCACCATAGACGACATCTGAAGGGTCGCAAAAGATATGAAATTGAATTGTGCAGTTTTCCTGGACAAATAGATATCGGGGGACCTTGTTTTGTTTCAATAGGAGGATGTGGGCAAGAAATTCCTTCCACTTAGCTTTGATTTATTGTGGGACAGGTTCGTCCCAGTCAACGTTAACTAACCAAAGGTGTTGCATTCTGACCTTCGCGCCAGAAATAACCGGAGAAACTATTCCGAGTGGGTCGTACAGTTGCGCAATGACCGAAAATATTTTCCTCTTCGTCCAATTATCGTCTAATTCCGTTATTCGTACTTCAATGCACAACTGGTCCGTATCCGTCTTCCATACCACACCGAGAGTTTTTAACTTTACTTCCGAGTCAAAGTGCAATATGGAGCGCTCACCAAGAGCTTGAGCAGGTGAGTAAAGCATCGTTAAGAGATATGTTGGTAGTTGTTTTCGTTGATCCATCGAACACTACCCGTATCTTCGTCGTTGAGCTAGACTCTTCGAACACCGGATGATGAGTTAAGTAGTAAGCTGTCAATTCTTCGTCCAAAGTGGAATCTATCGTTCCGATATGATGCATATGCCCCAAATCTACATATTCCTGCAGGAATTCGATGTATTTCCGTTTTGGATATTGCGCTGTATAGCGTCCCGTTCCATCGCGTGTGATCGTTCTTTGAAAGTGTTCTTCGCAATCCTTCTCTTCTTGCGATCGTAGCGGATTCTAGGATAACTCCTCGATTGTCCAAAACTTCTCGATAGCCTTATCAAGCTAATGACAGCTAATGAATGATTACCAGACGACCATTTCGACTCTCCAGCAGCGACCCAGCTGAAGACCGTATTGACAAACACAAGTAAGTGATCATAAAGTTTGCGAACCTGTATCCGGCCATAATAGAGAAGATGGAAATCGTAGAAGTGCTGAGACCGAGCACCATATCGATCGGTCCTGCAACGTAAAATCCAGAAACAGCGAGTTCCATGCCGCTTGGAGGCTTTCAATTTTCCAATGGAAGCGAGGTAGACCAGGAATGTTATTGGCAACGGAAAGTTTTGAACCCGCGATGAGAGTCCAGCAGAAACCTCATGGGCTGTATTTTTTCTAGAACCACCAATACCGCTAATATTTACCCTTTTCCTTCGTCTTGGTAACTTGAGTAATTGACATAGATTCTCCGATATCAAATTGGCTTGCGATCCAGAATTAAATAATGCTCTAGCGTAGTGTTGTCTACCCCAGTTATCCTTTATTTTGAGAACGTGTTAACAAAAAACGTGCGTAATCCACCTAGCAGTGAGATTATTATTTTAATGATCGTCGTTTCAAGCGGCAATTTAAAGTTCTATTCACGAATCGAATCGAATTTTAATCTAAACGTGTAATAATCGATTGAATTTCATGATGTCGAAATAAGTTTCACTTTAGAGTTTAAAGTTATTTAAGGGACTACCAAAACTGGTATTTAGGAACTAGCATAACCGATTCGTGTTCCCATGTAATAATATGACGAATAAATTGCAACAGTTTTGAGTCCAACTTTGAAGCTTTTTTGGATTGTCATCTTCTATATCGGTATGAATTTTGAAAACTCATCACCCTGTAATTCCAGAATCGGATAAAATTCATTAATGTTGTATGGGACCATAACTCCTTTATTTTGCATTTTTGTTTTTGAAATTCGATTTGGCCTTTCTTTGAGAAAACGTTTACGCTTTGAGAAACGATTCGATACTGGAACCGGAAATCGAAAATCGGTGTAGCCGAAATCAGTTAAATCTTAACACTGTTTTAATTTCGTTTCACATATCATCCTGTAGTTCCGGAACCAGAAGTCGGATCCAAACGGAATTCAGGAACCTAGTTTGAGAGCATATGACTTTTCATATGAATCTGAGTTTGTAGAAAACGGTTGAATCATCTCCGAGAAAATTGAGTGAAATAATTGATCACACACGCATTTGCTGATCTCGACTAACTGATTCGAATGGTATATGGGTGTTATATTCTTCCAGCATTTATTGCTGTAAGTAGTTTAAATCAACATAATCATGGAATTGCTGCCATCATCTGGTTTACCTGCACACTTAAAACCATTTCTTGAGCTCGGCAGAATAAAATGCCGAAACTGATCAGCAACACGTAAATTTGCTGATTG
Source organism: Malaya genurostris (assembly GCF_030247185.1). Taxonomy (NCBI): domain Eukaryota; kingdom Metazoa; phylum Arthropoda; class Insecta; order Diptera; family Culicidae; genus Malaya; species Malaya genurostris. The sequence goes on along the minus strand of NC_080571.1, from coordinate 164,761,325 downwards.
CTCAGTAATCAATACGCATGTTTTTGAACTTCGTTAAATGCCGACATCAGCAGAGACGTTTGCCGAGATTTCGGAATATGTGCTAGCTGTTGCCGAGATTCAGCACAACAGCTGTCATTTATTGTCGCGTAACATTTTCGCTTCGCATTGCGCGATTATTTTCTGATGAAATTCTGTAGTGAAAAAATGGATAATCTTCGAAGAAGTGTGGAACCACTTGCAAGTGAAAATATTGAATAAATAGCTTGAATGTTTCGCTTTATAAAAAGTGACTTTATCAGAGTACTCGCGATTATAAGGGTAAACACCCAACTCGGGGATCAAAGCGTCCTCGAGACAAAACTTTGGGGGATATGCCAAAAAATAACCCAATGCATGGATTAATTCAATGGATCAAAGTAAGCTTATTTGAACAATACCGTATATGCATCATTAAATATTGAAAATTTTTGTGAACCTGAAATCAATATAAATATAATTATTTTCATATTTCCAGCTCGACTCCAGGCATCCGAAAACACCGCTGATGGTAGTGATGTCTGAGGAATTTGGCGAAGGAGACTGCTCATTAGTTTGGAGAGATGTAATAATTCCCATAGGACCGGAAATACTGTCAGCATTTAAAACTCTTTGCATGGTTTTTACAGTATTCGGTATCAAATGCAAGCCTTTTTTTTAATTTTTTTGTATGCTACATGCTGGCAACAAATTTGTAAGCCTTCTTATAATGTTAATAAAATAAATTTTGGATCCTAAATGGCGTGTTTATAATGTTGAGAAATAACAAACAAAATTAATCGACTAGATTTTTAATTACTGATGATTCGGTAATTAATTTTTTAATTTTTTCGTTTTATTGGATTGCCGAATATTCAGTGAACGTTTCAATGAGCAAACAATAAATCTTATGCTGACGATTTCGGCAATATTTGACGTTTGACAAATTTGAGAGTGGCGAGACGTTCAGTAATTTTATTTTTGCCGAGATGATTGCTGATTACTCGGCTGTGCGAATCTCGGCATATTTTTGCCGAGACTCAATAATAAAATTTAAGTGTGTGTGTGTCATATTCGGACAATGTTACGGAAGAGAATGAAAGAGACATAGACTAGTAAATATTATAGTAAAACGGGGAAAAAGAAAATATGGGAACGAAATGCCTAGAAAACGACAGAGAACTAATTAGTTGACAACGAGATGGCTAAGAGACGAAGAAAGGGAGAACAGAAAAGTTAGTGACAACAAAAAGATCTAGTTAGTTCTAATAAAGATGGTGGACAGGACGAGGGGTCGATAGAATCGGGCGGATGTTAGTGTCGAACCTTCAGTTGGAGATTATTCTTAGCCATAGTTAAAATATCATCGAAGAATGGGAGGAACTTTCTCTGCAAGATATAATAGATTACACTTGTATATGAATGTGTTTGAGGAATTGATATATGGGAAGCATGTATGAACTATTCCGACTCGCCAACACATCCCGAACCGGAATCTCAGGCGGTCTAACTCGGGCCCTAAGGGATTCAAGTAGCTTCGACCTGGCGTCACGATACTCTACGCACGACCACACGACATGCTCGATGGCCTGGTAACCGTCGCCACAGGGGCAGAGATTGCTCTCCACGAGCCCAATACGCCGAAGATGTGCGTTGAATGTTTAGTGATTTGACATGAGCCGCGACATAACACGAATGAAATCGCGACTCACGTTCATCCCCTTGAACCAAGGTTTCGTCGATACCTTAGGGATAATGGAGTATAGCCATCGTCCCAATTTGTCATTGGTCCATGAAGTTTGCCAACTTTCGAGAGTTTTCTGACGAGAGATACTGAAACACTCATTGAAGTAGATTGGTCTATCATAAATGTCCACTTCTAATGCGCCCACCTTAGCCAATGAGTTTGCCTTTTCATTGACCGGAATGCAACAATGCAAAGGGACCCAGACTAACGATATTAAATAAGACCGTTCAGAAAAAAGTTCGCAAGTGTTCCCGTATTTTCCCCAGGAAATATGGGGGATACTTTCCTGGCTTCATTGCCCGGAGAGCTTCTATTGAGCTTAGACTGTCCGTGACAATGAAGTAATGGTCTTTGGGCAAGGTTTCAATGATCTCAAGGGTGTACTGAATAATAGCTAATTCTGCGACGTAAACTGAAGCCGGATCACTGAGTTTGTACGAAGCGGTGATGTTCTGATTGAAGATACCGAAGCCTGTGGACTCGTTGATGTTTGATCCGTCAGTGTAAAACACTTTTTCACAGTTGACTGTTTTAAGTTCATTATGAAAAATATTAGGGGCCACTTGAGGGTGTATGTGATCCGGAATTCCACGAATCTCTTCTCTCATGGATGTGTCGACAAATCACAATAGAATCAGATGTATCCAAGAAATGAGCACGGTTGAAAGCAAACGAAAAAGGATCAGTATTCTGAGCCATGTAATCAAAATACAAGGACATAAAACGGGTATGAGAATTGAGCTCAACAAGCCTTTCGAAGTTTTCAATCACCATCGGATTCAAGATATCGCATCGGATAAGGAATCTATATGAGAGGTCCCAGAATCGAGTTTTCAACGGTAAGACGCCCGCGAGCACTTCGAGACTCATCGTATGAGTGGATTGCATACAACCCAAGGCAATAGGCAAACAACGATACTGAATTCTTTCCAGTTTAATGAAATGGGTGTTTGCGGCGGATCGGAAGCAGAAGCAACCATATTCCATTACGGACAATATCATTGTTTGGTACAGCCTGATCAGGTCTCCTGGGTGGACACCCTACCAAGTTCCGGTTATTGTGCGAAGAAAATTGATTCTCGGCTTTCATTTTTGTTTCAGATACCTAATGTGGCATCCTCAGGTGCCTTCGGAGTCAAACCAGACCCCGAGATATTTAAATGTGAAGACCTGAGCTATGGTTCCACCCCCTAGTTGAAGCTGTAATAGAGCTGGTTCTCGCTTCATTGTAAATACAACCAGCTCAGTTTTCTCCGTAGAGAACTCGATGCCCATTTGAACAGCTCATGTCGACAAGTTATCGAGGGTATCTTGTAGTGGTCCTTGGAGATCGGCAGCTTTGGGTCCTATGACAGACACAACGCTGTCATCGGCAAGTTGTCTTAGCGTGCAAGATGTATTCATCAATGTTGTTTACGTAAAAATTGTATAGAAGTGGGCTTAAGCATGAGCCCTGAGGAAGACCCATGTAACTGAATCGTACTGTCGACAAATCACCATGCTCGACATACATGTGTTTCTCAGACAATAGATTAAACAAAAAGTTGTTCATAATCGGTGAAAGACCATGCTGATGCTACTTCTCAGGTAGGATGTTAATGGAAACTGAGTCAAAAGGCCCCTTGATGTCTAGGATAACTGATGCAAATTTCTTTACAAGCAAATGCCATTTGAATTTCGGTTGAGAGCAACGCAACAATCGACAATCGCTCGTTCCTTTGCCTCTGCGGAAGCCAAATTGTAAGTCTGAAAGTAAGCCATTAGTCTCGACCCACTTGTCTAGATGAAACAGAATCATTTTTTCGAACAATTTCCGGATACAGGAAAGCATAGAAATCGGTCGATACGAATTGTGATCGGAGGCTGGTTTCCCTGGGTTTTGAATAGCGATAACTCGTACTTGTCTTCAGTCATGTGGGACAATATTATTCTCAAGAAACTTATTGAATTAATTCAATAAACGTCTTTTGGCAGAATCAGCAAATTTTTCAACAAGTTAAATTTGACTTTGTCTAACCCCGGAGCTTTATTGTTACACGATAAGAGCGCAAGTGAGAACTCTACCATCGAAAAAGGTATTTCGTTTGCATTTGACGTCGCGGCGCGGGAAATCCTCTGGTCCTGAGCAGAGTCTTGGCATACTTTTTTTTAGCGAAATCGAATATCCAGCGGTTAGAATATTCCTCGCTTTCGTTTGTGGTGTTTTTGTTGCGCATTCGTCGGGCTGTGTTCCAAAGAGTGCTCATCGATGTTTCTTTTGTTAATACGCCAATAAACCGGCGGCAGTAACCGCGTTTTTTGCGGGATAAATCCAGCGCACTTGGTCTTGCTGGTGGTGCAGGAATCCGTGTCATTTCTCCCGTATTCAAAAGTGTCATATTGAAATTGTCGCAAATATCATGGATCATAGCTGATCTTTTATCATCGTGAAGACAACCCCAACCCATACCGTGTGAGTTAAAGTCTCCTAAAACTAACGTCGGTGCGGGAAGGAGTTCTATGATATCACTGAACCGCCGATGCCCAATCGAGGCTCTTGGAGGAATTTATATTGAAGCAATTCAAAGGTCCTTGCCTTTTATTGTTATTTGACATGCGACTGCCTGGTATCGAGAGGAGGTTAATTCGATAGAAAAAATAGCACTTTTTGATCCCCAAAAGTACTCTTCCATAGGGATCATCTCGATCCAGACGAATAATGTTAAAATTGTGGAAGTTTAGGGGTGCATCAGAATTTAGCCAAGTTTCGCACAATGCAAATGCGTCACATTTCAGATTATTTACTGGAATTTTAAAAAGATTTATTTTCGGGGTGATACTTCTACAATTCCACTGTAAAACAGTGATTGAATACTTAACCTCTGTGGGTGACTTAGCCATCGAATGATACCATCCGCATGCCCTCCCCCACAGTTAGCACACCGGGGCTTATTGCAGCAATGAGAAGCTGTATGCCCCAATTGTTTACAGTTGATACAGTTCATTACTCGCGGTACAAAGAGACGAACGGGCAGACGAACCCGGTTCAAGAGGACGTAGTTGGGTGAAGCAGAGCCAGCAAAGGTAACTCGATAAGAATCTGATTGGGGATAAGATTTTGTTCCATCCCCGGCGATCGATACTGAATTCAAGCGCTTGCAATCCAGTATCTTGACATTCTTAAGTAAGGGGTCTTTAAAACAACCTTCGTACTTAAGAATGTCCTCACAAGTCAGAGCCGAATCGATTACCCCGCCGTCTATTTCGACTTCAAGAGCTGGTACGTACACGCGGTAGTCCCGCGTAAAGTGCTCATTTCGAACAATCTCGTTTGCTGCTGAGAGCTGGTTAGTAAGACCCTGAGCTTGTCTGGATGTACTTTATCTATTCTTTTTACAGTAGGATATCGCAAGGTCAGGTCACGAGATATTTTCAAGAATTCAAACCGCTCGCACTAATTATGGCTATAATGAACCTTTCTCCAGTATGTGTCGTCTATTCAATCGATGTGCTCATGTATTTGATTTTACCCTGTCTCGCAATACCATAAAACACTGTTTTTTTAAACACAATCTCAAACAGTCCTTCCAACTCCAATACTTAAGTCCAGATTTAGCTTCAGGGTGATTTAGTATCTAATCCACAAGTTTAGTTTAGTGCTCCCTCAGTAAGTCTACTGTCATTCTCTATCGATTATGCAACCAAGAATAATATCCACCATTAGGTTTGTTTCTAACATCCGCTCGACTCTCTCGATTCCCCGACTGTCCACCATCTTCTTCGGAACTAACTAGATCTTTATGATGTTACTAATACTTTTTGCATCCCCCCCTCTTCATCTTTTCACCATCTTTTGTGACAATTAACTTGATCTATTGCCGCTTTCTACTTCTTTCGAAACGCCCCCCCCCCCCTTCCACCCCTTCGAACCCCTTCGTAATTCCATTTACTACAATATTCACTTCTCTCTTTTTCTCTCCTTTTTTCCTGCATTGCCGCTCTCCGAGGGCCACTCTCTTTGATGTCCAGCATGCCGGACAACCGCCGAGTGTTTGTGACTTGGAAGTTTTCCCGTGGACCCTCACGGACAGCAGGATGCGGCCCTCAACGTCACCGTCCAGTCACTCTTGACCCTCGCCGGGAGTAATTTTACTTTAAGCCCTTAGTATTAAGCAGTATATCTGTTGGATCATTGTAATCTGTTGATATAAAAAGATGAGGAGGTTTTATGCCTGCTGGAGAAAGAGAGTGTAAATTTCAGCTCCAACGGGCTTTTCCCTGCTCCCAAATAAAGAAATTAAATAAAAAAAAATGTTCATTCGATTTTGTCCGGAAATATACCGCATAAGGTCCGACCGGGAGTGCAAGCCCATCGGGATAGCTCTTAATGCGAGTCTTACTGCTATCAGCAGAAGTCTCCATCTGATCATCGGGAGGGGGAGGATCAGGTTCAGAGTTGCTCATGTCAAGGAACTATCCGTGAGGATAAAATAATGAGGAAAAAATGGAACCGATAATAGAAAGGTGGAAGAATAAGCAATCAGAAGAAAATACTTATCTTAAAATCCAGCTGATCGTCCACCAAGGTCTCGCCTTTGGAGATCAGTGTATCACCGCAGATGGTGTGTAAAAACTCTCCACGAGGAGAAAAAGCACAATTGTCTATAAGCAACGATTAACGGCACTTTTTACCAGATCACAATATACAGTGATATCACAATAGCACCCGGCACTGGCCAACTGTGCCTATTGACACTAACACTCGCTAGCACACAGAGAGAGCAAAATGAATGGATTAAAACGCTCGACTGAACAAATGTTAAGAGAAACTTAAAACGCATCCGATCACATCGACTGTTGATTTGGAACTGATATAGAAAGGTTGTGCAATCACTGTGAAAATCGACTATTGAACCAAGATTCAAACGGCCGAGTGTCATATTCCATTCGAATTAGTTCGTCAAGATCGGCAAAGTCTGTATGTGTGTGCACAACAATATGAGTGCACTTTCTCTCAGAGTTGGCTGAACCGACTTTCAATAACTTTAATCCTATACAATGCTTAAAAATCTTAGTTTAATTCGAATTCCGTCTACGGAGTTACTGGGACACAGTGCAAAAATGTTGATTATAAGGGTACTTTTCATAAGTGACCGTGTAGAGAGCTGCGGTTCGCTTGAAAATTGATTATAAATTTCTCTAGTTACTAGGTTTTGCTTACAGATCACCAAATAATCTAACTATTGTTATACCGGTCCCCAGTTTCTGGTCCCGTAAGTACCGGAAAATAGTGAAGTTTATCAGTGGAATTTTCTCAGAGATGAATGGGTGGATTTTCATAAACTGAAAGGTATTATAATTTTTAACGATACACGTGAACATTATGCATATCTGACTTTCGGTTTCGGAATTACAAGGTGATATAGGCTCAAAATTTCAAACAGTCGTTAAAGAGTGACGATGTGGGAAACGGACAAAATCGGATCCAAGTAGCAATCCGTATCTAGTTCTGTTACGACTAAGTCTAACCTACGTTGTAACAAGAGAACGAACATGTATTTTATGTTATACTGGTTAAAACAAGGTGACAATAATGTTTGCTCATAGCATGATGAGTTACAAAATAAATACTTAGGTTTCCAATCACCACATCCTTTTGCCTTTCTGTATAGAAAGGTTTTAGAATTGCTGGAAAAACCGACTATTAAACGGAGCCTCGGAGACTTATAGTGTTATATACCAATCGACTCAGCTCGACGAGATCGGAAAATGTCTGTGTATCTGTGTGTGTGCATGTGTGTTTATGTGCACTTTTTAACAAATTTTTTGAACGCGCAGTTTTCTTATGGCTTAACTTATTTCAACAAGCTTAGGCTCGTTTGAAAGCTAGTATTAGGCCATTGATCAAGTTCGAAGATTAAGTGTTCCTTCGTTACCGCGCAAATTTCTCGGAGATGACTGAACCGATTTTAACAAACCTAGAGCCGTTTGAAAGCTATTGTTCGAGGATCAAATGGCCGTGACTTTTGGTTCCGGAGATATGACGATATAACGTCACCGACAAAATACATCGTTTTTACCGCTCTGATACATATAAATTTGCCAATATTTCGGGATCACTTCTAATTTGATAAAGCGCTAGAGCTCAAAAGTTTAAGCGCCTCGAGAGTCCCCATGCAAAATTTGAGCTAAATCGAATATGAGTAAGGGGTGCTACCCGGCGGTTAAGGTTTGAAAATTTTGTCGTGAATACGACTTACTTTACTATGGGGTGCCTTTTCAAAATTAGCCATATGGAAGAATGGGCAGAACTTAATCGTGAATATCTCGACTTGTATTAAGGGCAGTAACATAATTATTTCGCCATTTCATTGAAAATATGATCAGGAATTTAGAATAATATTTTGAACAGTGTGAGATAACCACAAACAACTCAAAAATGAAGTTTTCTAAAACTTTGAAAACAATGCGGAAAACTCTTTTCTTTTGCTTGGCTTTTTCGTGCAAGGACGACGATTTTGAGGTAGTCAGGCACATATCTTCATCTGAATGCGTATAAAAAGGGATACGTGGTCGAAAATCGATCATTTCTTCTTGTATGTTGGATGGTAGCAGACGTCGTGAAAATGATTCATCATTTGCTTTCCGGTCGTCGAGGGGCAATATCATGAACCAACAGCGACGGAGAGTGCACCTTCTGCGTAGTTAACACCTCAAACGCTCAGGTAGCAACTGTCATTCGAATTCTGAAACTGGATTCTGGAACTACATTGCGGAACTGATTTCAGTTTCTAAATTGTAGTTCTAAAATTGCAACTGAACTCTGAGTCTGCTCTTAGTTCTAAATTAAACTCAGGTCCAGTTCCTTATTCCAAAATTCTTCTGTTCGATTCTTCTTAGAATCATAATACTCCCAAAGAATTTTGCGACATTTTACAACCCATTTTGGTAGTAGTAGCTTCAGAGCTTAGTTCCGGAATATGGGTGTAGAATTCAGAGCCTGCGTGCTGAAGTGGATTCTGGAAAAAGATTCCGGAACTGACTTCAGTTTCGAAATTGTAGTCTACTAAAATCCTACTGAATTCTGAGTCTGTTCTAAGTTCTAAATATAGTTCTTGAGCTCAGGTCCAGTTCCTAACTCCAGAATTCTTCAAATCGGTTCTTTTGTCCTGAATATGACTTACTTTACTATGGGGCACCTTTTCAAAATTTACCCTGTACAAGAATGGGCAGAACTTTACCACGAATTTTTTTGATGTACTTAACCCAACAACATATTTTTTTTCACAAGCTCTATCGATAATATGATTAGGAATCTTTGAATAAAAACTGTTCATTTCTCTTATTGCTACCTACGAAACTGGATGTCGAGGTGAGGTTCTCCCACCAACATCAGCCAGGTCGTCCTCTCATTAGGACTTCGGTCGTCAGGATGAGCAGTCGGCAATGAAAGTAGACCTTTTGCGTGGTGTAAAACCTCAAACACTCAAGTCACAGAGCCAGTTTTCAGGATAATTTGATTAGCTTTGTGCAATTTTCGCAGTGCAAAATTCGCAACAGTGTTTAATATTTTAGAGAATTACACAATTTGGCACTTCTGAATGCCAGAAATTTATGTCGTACGGCATTTTGATAACTTTTTTCACTGAAATATTTAAATCCGAAACGAAATAATTGACATCGAAATTCTTTATATTTCTATTTAGAACAATAATTGTATACCCAAAGAATTATGCGGAATTTTCTTTACTATACTATATACGGCCCATTTTTCAACGACTTGTAGTTTGTAGTAGAACTTTCTGCTGATTTGCTATATAAAATGCATACGTCGACTTAGAAGCCATTATTGAAAGGTTCCTTTCAGAACCATCATTATTTTATCATAAAGAACTATACTGGTTATTTCGTAATATTTAATCGTGTGTTAGAATGTTTAATGTAACTAATCTGTACTTTAGTTTAGGAGTAACGTTTTAAATTCTAGTAGTGAAAAAGAGGAAAGCTAGCACAATTCACACAATCGATCAACTAATTGAAATTTGAAAGGATAAAGAAAGAGTGTCAGTTTTATTCGTATTCACGACATCCAGTTATGTCTGTGGCATTACACACCCGTACTTTTTTTAATCGTCAAAAATCACCATAGAGAGGAGTACATGAGATTTCCGAAATCGATTTCTTTTATGCTAAACGTCTTAGAATTGCATGAAACGTCGAGATTTAGTGTCATCTAAAAAGAAATTATTTAATTCGACTTTCTGGCACGTAGAAAAATTTTGATATTTTTTCACCAGATTAGATTAGCATTACTATTCTCATACAAATAGGCAACGCAAATGTCAAGCGCTTGGTCGGAAAAATAATGCCGACTATGTGACATAAAAACTGAAGCATGCTTTCGTGAACTACTCGAATCAATCTGAATCTATTGGTGTCAGAAATGAGCCCAAATTAGTGTCCGAAATTATTATAAAAAGATAAAAAATATTTTCAAGAGACTGTTATGAAGAAAGAGAAAGGCAATATCACGCCACTAGGTGGATTAAGAAGCGTTTTGCCTCTATCATATAGAAAGGTTATGCAATCACTGTGAAAACTGCATTTTGAACCGAGGCCCGGAGGGCCGAGTGTCATATACCATTCGACTGAGTTCGTCGAGTACGAAAAATGTCTTTGTGTGTGTATGTGTGTGCATGTATGTGTATGTGCGCATGTGTGTATGTAACGTTGTTTCGCACTAACTTTTCTTGGAGATGGCTGAACCGCTTAGATTCAAATGAAAGGTCTTGTGGTACCATACAAAATTCCTGAATATTATTTGGATCCGACTCCCGGTTCCGGAATTATGGGGTAAAATGTGCAAAAAAGTGTGAAAATAAGTGCACTAACTTTTCTCAGAGATGGCTGAAGCGATTTTCACAAACTTAGATTCAAGTGAAAGGTCTTGAGGTCCCAAAAAATTCCTGAATATTATTTGGATCCGACTTCCGGTTGGGAAGTTATGGGGTAAAATGTGCAAAAAAAGAAAATATGTGTTCTAACTTTTCTCATAGATGGCGCGACCAATTTCCACAAACTTAGGTTCAAACGAAGGTCCTGTGGTCCCATGCGTAATTCCTGAATTTCATGCGGATCCGACTTCCGGATCCGGAAATATAGGGTAAAGTGTGTTAAAAATTGTATACCATCATTGAAAATGGGGAAAAACCTTAAAAAAATTCTAAATCGAATTCAAATCTTTTCCAATTGATAGTTTTTATCAGTAGACGGTCAAACAAACCGATTTTGGTTATTCTTTTGAAAATCGGAGTAAATTATTTTGAAGAATACCACAGTATTATATATGATAGTGTGATTGATATGAGAAAGGTATCATTACATCACTAGGTGGATTGAAACAGGTTTTAAATATTGAATGAATTATAATAATTTACAAGCTATCGTCACTTTGTCCCAACTTTTTTTTTCAATCACAACTATGCTTTTAGCTACTAGTTAAAAATAAGTTTATTTAGATTGGAAAAATTCACACAATCAATCAACTAGTACGTGCGATGATCGATATTCCGATGTGTGGAAAAAGCATATCAGTTTTAATCGTTTCTCGTTCTCTCTCTTCGGTGTTGTAGCATCATCGTTCTAGCTGCATTTTTTTCTTCCCTGACCAACTGTTGGCATTCGCCGTCATCAGAGCTTCAGTCATTTTTACAATCTCTAAACAGATGAAAATGACGTAAAAAATATCATTCTCGCCTCCGATTGCAAATTATGAGAACTAGTTCTATGTTCCAACGACATTAGCGGAACAGTTGATTCAAAATTGTTTAATTTATTTCAGCTATTTCCGGTTTTCGGTGAAAATCGTATACTGCGCAGTGTCGATATTCAACCGAAGCTTCGAGAATTGATAATGAAAGAAAACGATACACAATGGTTGTTATCTGTTCGTGCTCGTATCTATTGGATCTGGGATGTAATTACTTCGACATATAATATTTAAGCCATTCTTTACAGCCGTCGCAGATTTTCTATATAGCGATGAAAGCACGAGAAATGAAATTCGACTGATACTTTCTGCGGAAGTTATTTTGGTGTCATGTTGTCATATGAAAACGAGTAACGTTGGCATTGAAACTCTCTTTTGTTTCAATAAGAGACGAAAATGTTTTGTCTCTCTTCATCTATTTTGGATGTGATCATTAACAAATGAGACAGTAAAGAACTGAATATGAGGCTACTGGGTTGGATTCTTTCATTGAGAATGCGGACAGTGGCGTCATAGTTAGTTTCAATAGTTTATTTCAATAGTTAGTGAAATAGTGACAATGGCATTATTAGATTTTCATATTTTTTGATACTTTTCGGTGAGAAATAAATACACTCTAATGCCGTTTTTTGTACTGCATAACGTTTCGGCTTACTATGCTTCAGCCATCGTCGGACGCCTACAACATATATTTTTCGTCAGTAATAACATACAATTTACAATTTCACAAATCAATCAAACATATTACATACTCAATAATCACAAATTGGAACAATGGACTTACAATTTACAAAAATTCACACTCATCATTCACTCTATTCCGCACTCACTCATTGCCGACGATTGGACGATCATTCATTCTAGACCGTCCACACGCTTTACTACTCCAATACTGTCGCGGCTTCGATACCAGACCGTCGTATGTGGTGCAAAATGTTCCACATTCACGTTGTAGATTAACCGTTCTGTCCTCTCCGAGTATTTTTATGTGAAACATTTCTGCTGTTAATCTGCTCTCCTGGTTATCAATTCGTTCCAGTATCCGAGTATTGGCAAAGTCAAAAAGGTGTCCCTCTTGTTGTGTGTGTTGAGACAATCCAGTTCTTGCGTCTTTTTTCTTTGTATCGTTCTTGTGTTCCGCCACTCTCGTCTCTAGCTTTCTACCTGTTTGTCCAATGTAAACCTTGCCGTCATCAGCACCACACGGGAACGTGTATACTACATTCGTCTGTTTTCCTGGTGGGATCGGGTCCTTTAGCTTAGTGAAAACTTGATTTTTAATTTTATCTCTTGGTCTAAATGAAAGTTTTGTGTTGTACTTTTTAAAAATCCTTTCTAATTTTTCACTAAGCCCAGGAATGTACGGAACTGCAACATACGATTGGTTAGGAATTGTTACTTTTCTCTCCTGCAGACTGTTGTAATGCTTATGAACACGTTCCTTTAGGATCTTGCAAACAAACCAATTAGGGTAATGGTTAATCTGCAAGATGTTTTTGGCCGTTCGTATTGCTGATGGACGGTTCTTACAATCAGACAGCTTAATTGTTCTATATATGAGCGCAATCGCTGTGTTGCATTTATGCGCATATGGACTTTCCGAGCCGAAATCCAGGTATCTTCCATCTGTTTGTTTAGGTGACCAGATTCGTTCGATGTGATCGTCTCTCCGGGTCAACATCATGTCCAAAAATTATAACCTTCCTTTTTCTTCTTTTTCAATAGTGAATTGAAGTTTGCTGTGAAATTTGTTGAAACACTCTACAACTTGCTGAATATGTTCCTCATGTCCTACACAGAAGCAATCATCCACATAACGACGATAGACTTTAATTGGTACATGTTTCTCTTCCATGGTTGTTATGCATTCCTGTTCTAGACGTTCCATTACCACATTAGCAATAACCGGCGAAAGTTGAGATCCCATTGGAACGCCGAAGGTTTGTGCGTATACAACTCCTCTATGTACGAAAAAAGTCAACTCCAACACCAGCTTGACCATCTCCAAGAAACTCTCTCGATCGATGTTTGTGTGTTTTTCTATCTCCTTCCATCTCATCCTTAGGCAATCTATCGCAAAATCAATTGGTACGTTTGTGTATAATGACGTAACATCCAACGAGAACAGAACTTTCTCTTCGGTTATATGAATTCCTGCTATTTGTTCCGCGAACTCAAAACTATTTCTAACGTGATAATCGCTTTTACCCACAATGTTGCCTATGATTCCAGATAAAAACTGTGCTATTCTGTACGTGGCTGATCCTATAGTCGACACTACAGGACGTAAAGGTCTGTCCGGTTTATGTATTTTTGGTAAACCATAAATCTGTGGGGGATTGCAGCTTGATACTTTCATCATTCTGTGGGTACGCCAATCGATGAGCTTTCTATCACGCCATGTGTCTAAAAACCCTCCAATTTTTTTATTTTTTCCATTATTTTCATTGTTGGGTCTGATTTAAGTTTCTTATACGTGTTACCATCATTCAAGAGGTCCGCCATTTTCCTTTCATATTCATCAGCTGAAATGATAACTGTTTTATTACCTTTATCAGCCTTGGTTATGAATATGTTAGGGTTATCTTTGAGAAACTTTTTGCTGTCACGTATATCTTTGGCTATCCACTCTTTTTCATGATGCCGAGGTTGCTTTTTGAAATTCATATAGTTGATTATGGCATTAGAAACTTCCGTTCTTATTAAATCTGCGTTCTCCTTGGATTTAATTGATTTCTCCAGTTCTGATGTTCCCTCCACATAGGGAATGTTACGATCATTTTGAACGTTGTAGTTTGGTCCCAGTCTTAACGTTCGCAAAAGATATTCAGGTGACGGTGTGTTGGTAGTGTTTTCTATCCATTGTTCCCCAGGAGTGAGATTCTAAATTTTCCTGTTTTTCAGTGTTTGATTTTTTTTGTTTCTCTCTCTCTTTCGTTGAATTATACATATCATCGTACCAATTGATTTTGCGATAGATTGCCTAAGGATGAGATGGAAGGAGATAGAAAAACACACAAACATCGATCGAGAGAGTTTCTTGGAGATGGTCAAGCTGGTGTTGGAGTCGACTTTTTTCGTACATAGGGGAGTTGTATACGCAAAAAACCTTCGGCGTTCCAATGGGATCTCCACTTTCGCCGGTTATTGCTAATGTGGTAATGGAACGTCTAGAACAGGAATGCATAACAACCTTGGAAGAGAAACATGTACCAATTAAAGTCTATCGTCGTTGTGTGGATGATTGCTTCTGTGTAGGACATGAGGAACACATTCAGCAAGTTGTAGAGTGTTTCAAAAATATTCACAGCAAACTTCAATTCACTATTGAAAAAGAAGAAAATGGAAGGTTAAAACTTTTGGACATGATGTTGACCCGGAGAGACGATCACATCGAACGAATCTGGTCACCTAAACAAAGAGATGGAAGATACCTGGATTTCGGCTCGGAAAGTCCATATGCGCATAAATGCAACACAGCGATTGCTCTCATAGATAAAGCAATTAAGCTGTCTAATTGTAAGAACCGTCCATCAGCAATACGAACGGCCAAAAACATCTTGCAGATTAACCATTACCCTAATTGGTTTGTTTGCCAGATCCTAAAGGAACGTGTTCATAAGCATTACAACAGTCTGCAGGAGAGAAAAGTAACAATTCCTGAGCAATCGTATGTTGCAGTTCCGTACATTCCTGGGCTTAGTGAAAAATTAGAAAGGATTTTTAAAAAGTGCAGCACAAAACATGCATTTAGACCAAGAGATAAAATTAAAAATCAAGTTTTCACTAAGCTAAAGGACCCGATCCCACCAGGAAAACAGACGAATGTAGTATACACGTTCCCGTGTGGTGCTGATGACGCCAAGGTTTACATTGGACAAACAGGTAGAAAGCTAGAGACGAGAGTGGCGGAACACAAGAACGATACGAAGAAAAAAGACGCAAGAACTGGACTGTCTCAACACACACAACAAGAGGGACACCTTTTTGACTTTGCCAATACTCGGATACTGGAACGAATTGATAACCAGGAGAGCAGATTAACAGCAGAAATGTTCCACATAAAAATACTCGGAGAGGACAGAACGGTTAATCTACAACGTGAATGTGGAACATTTTGCACCACATACGATGGTCTGGTATCGAAGCTGCGACAGTATTGGAGTAGTAAAGCGTGTGGACGGTCTAGAATGAATGATCGTCCAATCGTCGGCAATGAGTGAGTGCGGAATAGAGTGTATGATGAGTGTGAATTTTTGTAAATTGTAAGTCCATTGTTCCAATTTGTGATTATTGAGTATGTAATATGTTTGATTGATTTGTGGAATTGTAAATTGTATGTTATTACTGACGAAAAATATATGTTGTAGGCGTCCGACGATGGCTGAAGCATAGTAAGCCGAAACGTTATGCAGTACAAAAAACGGCGTATTTATTTCTCACCGAAAAGTATCAAAAAACAACAAAATCTAACGAAGTTGCGGTGACTAAATAGAAGACAAAAAAATGGCATTATTAGTCGTGTCCTCGATTCGTGATATCGAAGAAAATATTTCAGTTTAACTATAGAGAATATTAGGAATATTAATATCAGTAATTCTGAATGAAATTGTTCGCTTTCCAATTGTTAAGACTTTTATTCATATTTTTGTTGAGAACTGAAAGCTTAAGGGGCAAGGGTTGAAATATATCTTTTCAAGCTAATTGTCTAAATCTCCACCTCTCAGTGTGTGTTAAAAAAAAAGGTATTGTATGTCGGTATAATACAACCAATGCAGAGTGAAACGCCCAGAATACCACGTCAACCGCGCAAGAAAATGAAGGAACGGACTAGGTTTATGAGAAAATGCGTTTGATTTTATTCAAGAGAAAAATACGAAAGAAATACAATATGTCCTAACGAAGGGTGGCAACTTTTACGTTTATTCAGTGTACAAGCGTCCCTGCTGTAAATTCCAACACTCCTCCTCGCTGAAGCACTGAATATTTCAGTTCTACTCCTTCCTGACGAGCCCAATACCCATCGCAAACTTCTTGACCTTTACAGGACCTAACGGCTTTGTTAAAATGTCAGCAGCCATTGTGTCCGTTGGGCAGTGTTCTAACTGGATCAAACCCTTTGCGCATAGATCCCTAGCATGATGGACTTTTGGACTCTATATGTTTACTCCGTTTATTTTGTCGCTTCAGCGATACAAAATTCATGCAGCTTCTGTTGTCTTCGTAGAGTACCGTGGGTTCTAGCTGCGCCTCACCAAGTTCCCGCAACAGTTTGCGCAACCAGATCGCTTCAGTTGCCGCTTCCGAGAGTGCGGCCTCCATTGTTGACAACGCAACGCAATTCTGCTTCCGACTTGCCCAGCTCACAGTAGCTCGACCGATTTGAAACACAAAACCGCTAGTAGACTTTCTGTCGTTTGTATCACCCGCCCAATCAGCATCGCTGAATCCGCAAATCTTTAGTTTAGTCGCTCCTCCGCAATAAAGCCTCAGTTCGTAGTGGCCTGTTCCAATTAAATATCGCCGTTTACCCGTTTGAGTTCAATCCAATCCTGTTGTGTAGGACAACTGCTTTTCCGACTTAGTATGGAAACCGCAGCTGCGATATCCAGTCTTGTATTCGTTGATACGTAGATAAGAGCACCAACCAGACTATGGTACTGTAAATTATCGGGTAATACCTTACTGTTCTGTTTCCAATAACCAACATCCAAAGGGTAATTCGACGGCTTCGCTTCATTCAGTCCAAATCTACTGGCAATCTCATCAATAAAAACTTTCTGACTTAGACAGTATAATCCCTTTTCATCTTTTCTCACTTTGATCCCGAGTAAGTAGCTAACTTCGCCAAGAGAAGTTATCCCGATTCTTTTGCGCAAATCTGTTTTAAATCGAACTATTTCACGATCTTCTTTAGTCACAACAATCATGTCATCAACGTTCACGAGTACGTATATCCAAGCTCCGTTTTTCAGTTGTTTTGCATACAAGCAAGCATTCGACTCCGATTGACGAAAGCCCAACTCGTTCAAGATCTCCTTCACTGTACCGTTCCAGACCATTGCCGCTTGCTTTAGTCCGTAGAGACTCCGCTTCAGTTTGCATACAAGCCCCTCTTTACCCGGCACGCTGTATCCAGGTGGTTGACGCATAAAAATTTCTTCCTTAAGCGTTCCGTTTAAATAGGCATTTTTAATATCAACGTGTCGCACTTGATATTGGCGATGACCAGCTATGGAGAGAAGAACACGTAACGTAGTTTGCATAGCCACAGGCGTAAATACCTCGCCATAATCTTCACCAAAACGCTGTGAGAACCCTTGGGCCACCAATCGTGCCTTAAATCTTACTGCTTGTCCAGAAGAATCCGTCTTTTCTTTGAAAACCCATTTAGAACCAATCGCTTGTCGTCCAGGAGGTAGAGCCACGAGGGTCCAGGTATCATTGGAAAGTAGAGATTGGTATTCCTCGTCCATCGCTTTAATCCACTCCGTTTTATTCACACTGTTCATCGCTTCTTTGTAACTCTTTGGTTCATTCTCGTTCAATCGTGCAACACCAACAACATAATCTTTCATACGCTTTGGTAGTTCATTAACGTTCGAACGTCGCGACCTTCTTGGTTCAGGAACGATTTCTTCCGATTCTCTCGAATCGAAGAACTCTTCACTACTTGAGTTCATATCACTAAATCCGTGAAATGACGACTCCCCGAGCGCACTCAAATCCGAGCTGCTTTCAAGTGGTTCCGGTTCTAAATTTATTTGTTGCTGTATGGTATCTATCTTAATATCCGAAGGTAGTTCGGGTTCACATTCAACTAATGACTCTTCCGACGGTTTTAACAATTGCTCCTCCTGAAACTCTTGACCTAGTTTCAGAAACTTAGCGTCTTGACTTATGGTGACTCTGTTAGTTCGCTTGTCTAGGAAACGATATGCCTTCGATCCGCAATCGTATCCAACAAAGATAAGCTTCTCAGCCTTGCTCCCCATCTTTCCCCGCTTGGCATTGGGAACATTTACGAAAGCTTCACATCCGAAGACCTTCAGGTGACTAATATCTGGTTTCTGACCACACCATAACTCGAACGGAGTTTTATTAACCGCTCGTGATGGTAATCTATTTTGTATGTATGCAGCAGCCGCGACTGCTTCTCCCCAGTATTATTTTTCCAATCCAGCATCGAGAAGCATACACATTTCCATCTCTTGCATGTAACGATTACGACTTTCGGCAACACCATTCTGTTCCGGTGAATAACCTGCAGTCAGCTGCATCTGAATCCCTTCTGATTGGTAGAACCTTTTCAATTCCTTGTTCACGAACTCGCCACCGCGATCAGAACGAATAATCTGTGGCTTTCTTCCGAATTTATTTTCCACCAATCGAACATAGTTTTGAATGCAATTCTTTGCCTGAGAATTTTCTTTTAACAAGTATAAAATAAGATATCTACTGAAATCATCGATAAGTGTTAAAAAATACTTCCGCCCACCAACCGTGGCGTCTTTCATTGTTCCGCACAAATCTGTATGGATTCAATCCAACGGCTTAGTGCTTTTCCGCTCTGATTGCTGTGGGAAAGGCAAACGAGACATTTTTTCTTCCAGGCAATGCTCACACACGATTCTCGCACTACAATCGACCAGCTTCATGCCCAACACCAGTTGTTCCTTCTTGATGCTGTCAAACACCGATTGATGCCGATGCCCAAATCGCCGGTGCCACGTATGTTGACAATTGATGGAATGAGTGTATCGCTTAGCTACCGCTGCACATTCTGATTGTTTCAACTCGTACAAATCACCGTTTCGCTCACCTAGAGCTATGATTGCATTCGACTGGTCAATTACTTCGACGCTATCCCGTTTGAATAGTACATTATATCCCTTATCTGCTATTTGGCTTACGGACAACAATCCACTGTCCAAATCAGTCACATATAAAACTTTACCCAATTCTATTTTTATCGGTTTACCTGATCCCGTAACACTTTGAAAACTACCGCAACCAAAACCTTCAGATAAACTACTATTTCCGTTTGCCATCGAAACCTGAACGTTCGACGACTTATTCAATTCATCGAAAAAACCCTTGTCACAAGTCATGTGACATGACGCACCACTGTCAACAGTCCACACATTTTTCTTTTTTACCAAACTTTTTTCACGAGCCGAAAACGCAGCAGCATTTTCTTCCTTAATTGTTTCGCCTTTGCCTGTTGGTTCTTACCAGCCGGTTTCCGTCCACCAGGTTCGCCTTCACCAGCGTTCATCTGTGCCTGCCATTTACGACAATCTCGTTTGAAGTGACCAGGCTTCTTACAATAAAAGCAAACCTTTTCTGCTTTTTGTGTCTTGAGCACTTGTTCCTTCGAAGATTTACCGTCCCGCTCCACCCGCTTATGATACTCATCCATGAGCTTAGAACGAACCAGCTCCATGGTGATGTCATCATCCGGTCGAGCCTTCAACGCCGATGCTAAGAAATGATACGATTCTGGCATGCTCCGCAAAACCATCGCTATTTTAATCTTTTCTTCGAGATCCAAACCAGCGTTTTCCAGCTTGTCAAACAAAGTGTCCATCTCCAGCAGATGTACCTCAACATCCCCAGATTCACCAAGCTCCGAATCACAAAGTCGAATTAACAAAGACATTTGCGAAGTTATTGTTGATTTTTCGTGATATGCTTTTAATGCATCCCATACCGCTCTCGCCGTAGCACAATCCTTGATAAGAGGGTACTGACTCTGCTCGATGCTTAATCTTACCTTCTTATCGGCCTTCCGCCAAGCATCCTGTAATATCAGACTTTGGCATTAAATCTCCAACACTACCCAGATCACATGCACCTAACAAAAAATCCATAAAAAACACCCCGATACGAAAACCTAGAAACATGTCATGAAAACCAAGAAACCCACTTGAAATATAAACTTCACCTACATGAAGCAATTAAAGTGTCAGCACTTACTTCGACTTAACGAAAACACCGCGACCATACGACAACAATAAATAAGCAAGCGTCAGCGTCATGTTTCAAGCGTTAAGTCACCCAAAACAAAAACAGCTATGTCATTTCCCTTCTCTTCACGTCCAACCCCCCATCTCTTAATCATGTGCCATACGACATGACCTAGAATAACAGTAACCCAGGAAAACACACTGACTCGAACCGACACTCACGAGAGTTTAACCTGACTACTCTCACCCTCTCCTCTCTGTATCACACTCACACACTTGTCTAGAAACATTACTCACTCTCTCCTACTCAAATCATTCAATGGCCAAGACATGCCATTGGTTAAATTAGATTTACGCTGCGCGTTCTAACTCCTCCCCCCGGATTTTTAATAATCCATACTGTAAAACTCAATTAGTTAAGTTAGGAGAGGATAGGATATAAATAAGCGATCGATTTAAATAAAGATTCATTTATTCATATCCATTCTTAAACGCATTCTTAAAGGACAGCGAGAAAACAGAAGCGTTTCGATGTTGTATAAAAAGAAATATCCATACCGGCAAAAGTTAGTAAATGACGACCGTGACAGGAACTGCAACGCTAAGCAGACGTAAAGATATATCTATTCGGTGACACGAAGTGTATATTTTATTGTCGCTGCAGCACTAATCTGCAATTCTCTGGACAGTCCAGCGCAGCGACGTTGCCGAGCGACGTCAGCTGAACTGCCATTTCCTATACATCAACTGATAGAATCATGTTACTTTATACATATTTTGTTGTCTTGTTTATGAACCACGTGCTTCAACATAAATGAATACATTGTCTTGCCTCCACTATCGAAGCACATAACGATGGAATATTACTTTCTGTATGCGCTTAAGGTTGATAATGTATGTTTGGGAATCAATGAGTTTGACACTGAACGTTACAAGGGAGTGAATTTTCGTACAATTATGAATGATTAATATATCGCATGGCGGTCTACATACCATTGGGGCACAGTGAACTTCGCTGGAGCAACATAATCAGGCGAGAGAGACGTCTCTTCCGATTTTTATCTGCATGCACAACAGAGATGGCATTTCACCAGAGTGATACACGCTAGAGTCAGATTTTTGCCACACCGAGGATGCAAAAAACGAAGCACCACACAAAGAAGAAAGCGCACTTCTTCTCAGTGTCGAATAGACAGCATTTGAGTGTGTGCTTGTGGTTAAAGCAGCTGGCGCGAGTGAAACACATTCTCTTCGCATGAATCGCTCACACGCGCTCTCGTC
Organism: Malaya genurostris; assembly: GCF_030247185.1. Taxonomy (NCBI): domain Eukaryota; kingdom Metazoa; phylum Arthropoda; class Insecta; order Diptera; family Culicidae; genus Malaya; species Malaya genurostris. The sequence goes on along the minus strand of NC_080571.1, from coordinate 164,739,583 downwards.
TAAATACACCCAAGTGACCACTGGCGCGTGATGGTGAGCGAACACTTCTGTGAACTTCAGTTAATAGAGAGTAGATCTGGCCTTGCTATGAAAAATTTTCAAGGAAAACCGAAAATTTCACGATAAATTGTTTAATTTTGCTGATTTTGCGTGTCCACGCTTCATCTACGAAAACCATACAGCAGAGTGCTCACCGGCGTGTACACCTCTGTGAAAGTATCTGCATCCACCTCAGAGAATTTATTAGCTAATGCTCTAGCGCTTTGGTGCGATTCAGTGGAAGAGGTAAAAGGAAATAAACAAACGCACTCATGATGCGTGCACACTTTACACAACAGTGGTGTATAAATGTGAAAGAGAAGAGCTCTCGTGGAAGTTGTCAGTGCGAGGGGAGAAATTTTGCTTGCTCTTCGTCACACAGAGGAGATAGAAATCTCTGATGCACAATATAAAATATACACTACAATTTGGAGAAAATGAAAACCTTGCTAATTAAATTAAATATCTGGCTTGAAAATTCTACAAAAATTTCATCACCATATTTTTTTTAACTGTTAGTTGTTTTCGTTCAAATAAACCTGGTAAAAATGTGTTTTATAATCAGAATTTTTGTATTTATTGTAGACTGGAGTTATTGTCGTTGATATCGTACCAAATAGCATCGCAGACAAAGATAAACGACTTCAGGCTTTCGATCAACTACTTGAGATCAACGGAGTTAAAATTACAGATAATACGACTGAGAATCAAATACAGAAAATACTAAAGCAATTACACCAGAAGGTGAGTATTGAGTAATCATGTTATGTATGTATCCACTTATTTATTCCTTCTATCGGTGGAAAGATGCCTTCAATGATTGTGAGTATTGGGTAGAGTGTAATAGAATAGAGTGATTCCAGAAATGATAAGCAACTCATCAGACATCATAATTTTTAACTCAAATTTATTCAGATTGTATTTACTAGTTCAGAAAATCATGACTCAACGCTTATGTCACATATTCGACTACATTCTAGAAACCAAACTTTTAAGCAATATTACATTCGAACTCGATCATTTGTTTTGCAAATAAAATTTTATTTCGCTCATTTGCTTTAGCTTAACGTGGCCGATTGTCTTGTTGTTAAAGGAGAAGAAGGGATGCCGTATTAAGGGGCGGCATACTCCCCTAGAGTTAGTAACAGAATGTAAGGAAGGTGGGACATATAAATATATCATTCGTTTATGGCACAAATCTTTTAAATACACTTTGAATTTCCTGGATCTTCACGTTCTTCAGATTGTAACAAGAGAGATTATCCTTGGTTGGGATGCTTTGTTGATGTGGAGTTTTTGGCTAGTTTCGAACAACTCAAACAGCTCAAGGCAGGTGCATGCTCTGAAGCATCGTTTATACAGGCCATACTTTCAGCAACGTAAAGGAGAGTGCGATAGAGCTGTAGACGAGAAAGAAATAGGGAGAGCACTAAATTTGAGCATTGATAGTTTTTACGAAGTTGTATATGAGAGTCATATAAGGAAGGTTTCGAGTTCCCAAGACATCGCGGACTGGTACCACAGACTAACAGACAGGACACTCAAATTAGATTCTTCAATCATTTCAACGGTCATTTCGTTTATTTCTTTAGTTGGGACAGTGCTCGCATATGTCATGATGTCGCCACGTTACCCTACCAAGAACATCCTGTCTGTCATCTGGACTGTGTTTATTTTTTTCATTTACCAACACAGTTGCCATTCACACAGAATTACCTGTAATGTATTGATTTGTATACGTCCATGCGAATTTCATGCAGGATACAGATTTAATACAAACTGCCAAAACTATAAACATAATTGTGCCTACTACTCATCCTCCAACGCAACGTTACTATATTTACTTGCTTCTGGTCTGCCGCCACTTAATTTCGGGTGAAAATTACCAACACAATAAAAAATATAATAAAAATATATGAACGACGTTGAGAAAAATAAATGATTACCAACGCTAAAAAAGTTAAATATATTATCAACGTAATCCAATAATTTATTGTGACGATTCATTTTCAAATACTATGATGAAATCAGGCAACCCTGAAAGCAGCTGATCGGTGTTGACAAACGAGGGGAAACCAACTAGTAAAAAATCTTTTACAAAATACAAGGGGTGTACCGATAGTAAATAGTTCGCGCAGTACAATATAGGTGGAACTAGTGCATAACGAAAAATTATTTGTATAAGAATTTACTCATACTGTCACGTCTGTTAGTGTGTGCTGGTACGAAGGGTGGTATACCTCGGGGCCGCAGGGATCTTATGAGTTGGGACCTAGCATCACAATACTCTACACTCCTCCAAACAATATGCTTGATGCAGTCATGGGAAAATTTATTCTTCCACCTTACAACACTCGATATTCATTCATCCGCGTTTCACCATAGAAAAATCGGAACGCTGGAAACGGAACTACAAATCATGAACCGTTTTAATGAATCCTTCCAACTTAATTTTGCTTGTATAATCTGAAAAGAGAATGAAACAGAACCGCCAGTGAGATAAGAACGAATTTTCAGAAATGAAACAATTACCAGCAGAATAATTTCTATATGGAAGATCTATAATAGAGCAGAAACTAGAACAAACGTATTCCCAGCGAGCCGTTCTAGTTTTATTTATTCGACCAGTTCTTCTGTCAAATTTAAAACGGGTCTACTATGCCGTTCTATTTTTGTATATTTGAAACACGAGTAAAACACTGCTGGGACTGCCAGTTTTTCTTGTTATAAAATTCAGATTTAAATTTTGTAACTGACATAAATGATGCATCTAGAACTAGAACACTACTAAATATACCCTAACGCGATCTCTTTGTTTCATCCTAATATAGTGGTTTTCAGCTGGACATAGAGAATCGTCGCAGGAAGCGAAATAATGAGCGTCAGAACCACTGATGCCAGGTTTGCAGATTGTTATGTAAATTTGCAATTTCGTTTGTTACCGGACTTTGCAATTAAGCCGACTTTTTCCCAGATTTTCGAAATTTTTATGAACAATCGTCCATTTTAATGACTTTTGCTATTACTGTGTAGGGTTTTCGTTTGGTTTTTTCGTCATACTTCTAAATATTGAGGTCGCATAGAACCATTTCTAATACGCAGACGCCTAAAATTTCACCTGGCATCGCTACCAGAAAATTGGACAGTTGTTTTAACCCCTTCGCTGTCTGTGGTATTGAAATTAACTAGCATTGGAACCAAAAGAAAAATAAATTGGCTGTTGGATTGAGGCCAATTGCATTTTCAACTGGTAAAATTCCTTAGCGACAATTGTTATTTCATTGTTCATCGAAAGCATCAACAAATGTATATCTGTCAAAGACGACCAACTTTTTAGAGTAGACAAATAGCACAATCGAATAATACAATACAATAATACAAAATATAAATGAAAAGGGAACATACAAAATAATAATTATGTACGATTCAGACGATCCGTTTTCTTTTGTCACAGTCCATCTCCGTCACCGGCACCGTCAACATTAATTACATGCATTCTCATGGAGCCATTCACACGTAACGACACCGTCACGGAACGTCTTGACGGACGGAGCGTGTGAACGTTCCGGTAAAGAAAGTATTAAACTAATGTTGACGGAAGCTGACGTTCCGGTGATGGTGACGGAAGGAGGCGGATCGTCAGAATCGTACATTATGTCAAATAAATAGCACACGCTTAAAAAATCCGTGCAAGTGGTAGCCGTTATCTGCCACATACGCATTATCAATATGAATTCATTATGACTGAAGTTTTCTTAATGATAAGAAAAAAATTAGTCATTGTAACGGTCAATTTAAAAAATATTTTTTTCTGGCTTGTGGTCTCGAAGGGGTTGAATCGATGCGAATGACAGTTTCGCTATCTTTGCGGCATTTTGTCGCTATCTTATCGAATTGCAATCTTTTATATCTTTACTCTTTAATGGCATGTTCAGGAGACTTCCTGTTCTAGATGCATAATTTATGTCAGATATAAAATTTTAATCTGGATATGAAAACAAGAAAAATTGGCAGTCTCAGCAGCGTATTACTCGTGTTTCAAAATATAGATCGGCAGGGTATACCAGTTTAAAATTTGGCAGTAGAACTGTTCGAATAAATAAAACTAAAACGGCTTGCCGGAGATATGTTTATTCTAGATTCATTTCTATTATAGATCTCACATTAGGGTATGTTCAGGAGTGTTCCAGTTCTAAATGCATAATATATGGCAGTTTTAAAATTTAAATCTGGAAGATATAACAAGAAGAACTGGCAGCCCCAGCAGCTTGTTTACTAGTGTTTCAAAAATACAAAAAATAGAGCGGCAGCGTATACTAGTTTTAAATTTGACAGTAGAACTGTTCGAATAAATGAAACTAGAACGGCTGGCTGGGGATACGTTTGTTTCAATTTTAGTTCTATTATAGATCTCCCATATAAAACTTCCAACTGCTGAAGTTCCTCTTAAATTCATTCATTAACAGGGATACCAGATCAGGCTACGCACTACGAATGCTCGAATGAAATCGATAAATTTTGTGAAAACTAGAAGCACCCTCTCAGCAGGCCGTTGGTCGTTGAGTGCTTGTTGAACGACATACTGCACGAAATATTCGTTCAGTTTGCTGGAACGGCTTGTTGTTGTTTTTTCTCTAGTGTCATACAAACGAATAGTCAATGTTTGATTCATCAATTGAACAAGATAGCCTAGCCCATATCTCTGTTTCGATGCAACAATTTGGGAATATGGAAAAAGATCGTTACTGGCAACGCTTTATGCTAGTTGCTAAGATGCAAAACATGTTTGTTTGTTTATGTTTACCGTTGCTGTATTAATTTGCAACAAATTCAAAGTACAAAGTATGGATTGTACATGTCGTTTAGTTTAATCGAACCTCTTCCCAAAGAACCGAATCCACTTGCAGTGCGAATTATAGAACAGAAGAGGATTTCTAACGAAACAGTTGAATTGATCCGGAATAGTTTCATGGACCGCTCAGTTTGGACAAAATCAACACAAGGGAACATACCAGCTAAGCGATAATGTGCGATATATTTTGCCAGTGATGGAACTGTATTTCAAAAACCGGCCTTGGCGTAGAACATGGGTACGATTCGGATACGATCCACGAAAACACTTAGAATCTCGATTCTATCAGTTATTGGATTTTCGCGTGCGTGCGATAAAATAAAAGTTAAAAGAGTAACAAATGCAAACAAGCAGTGTATGCGCCATTGGTTGTTGCTGCGACCGATTCCGTTGGTCTGCCGGCGAGGAATGACATCGAATCGCAACTAGCATTCGATACGATTTCCATTGAACTGCTAACCACGGGTAAATGTACTAATCTACCAAAAATGTACGTCTGGAGATTATTGTAATAGTCACTTGTAGAAAAATCAATAGGCACTTGATTAATTGAAATTTATTTTCAAAGCGGAAGTGGGTATTATTGGATACAGAGGTTTGCTGAAGAATTGCTGAACCATTCTGCCCGTTTTAAGAACATTGCTACCGTCTGATAAACGGTTAATCTGTACTAGAACATCAGTCACGCATTTGTCGAATCCTATCAAGAATCTCATTTCACTGTCTGGTGTTTCATTGCAGTTTAGAGTTGCGCTGAGATTACTTGCACCTGCAGAAACATTATTCAACTCATTTTTGCTAAACACCGGCTTTCTCGTTGACTTTGCAATTGTAAGTGAGGAAGCAGTGCCGCTATGCGACAAAACATCAATGTGTACCTTCACATGATTTTTGTAAGATTTTCATGCAATAAGTACCAAACAACTTTCCACCATTTAGAAAATGATAAGAATACATCCGTTAGCCCCAGTTCAATTGGTCCATGTCAAGTAACAATGCCGTAGGGGCAGCAGGGACTATGTCTAAGCGATTATTGAATTCACGCAGGAGAAATCCAACATTAGCAAGGAGCTGAAGATGAACTTGCTGAAGCTACGTAAGGCCGTGAACGTAGCTAAAAGGGACCAAGAGGCGTCGATAGCGCGACTAGAGGGTGGCGGAATGTCGGAGAAGTGTTCTCAAACAGAACCCTTCACCTTCGATACCGATAAAAAACAGGAGGCGGTCGACTATGTGCTCCGGCTCACGATTGAGCGGAACAAACAGCGCCGGAAACGCGCCAGGGATTCTCCAGGAAGTAAACGCCTGACTCCCAAGGCCAAAAAGAGCAAAGATCATGGCGGAAATGATGGGGCAAAGGAACGTGGCGAGGGGCTCAACCCAAACCTCGGCACTCGACCCCCGGATCCGAGTCAAGTAAGCGAACCCGGCGAGAATCCATGGGTGAAGGTCGCCAAGAAGAAAAGGGTCCCAAAATATGCTGGGCCCATTCCCGCGAGGAGGGCTAGGGACAAAGGTGAGTCTTTGTTGGTTAAGGCCGACAAAGAAAAGTACGCCGATGTGTTCAAGGCCATGCGGAGTGAGGCAAAGCTAGCCGAGCTTGGCAAAGAGGTTCGCAGCATCCGTCGTACGAAGACGGGAGAGATGCTGCTCGAGCTTAAAAAAGGAGCTCAGGTGGGCAGAACGCTTGCCCAACAAGTCCTGGGCGCTACGGCCGAAGTTAGAGCCCTGCGTAACGAGGTTGCACTTGGATGAAATCGCCACCGCAGAAGAACTGGCTATGACCATCAAGGAGCAAGGAGATGCGGATGTCCCACAGGAATCCATTCGTTTGAGGAAAGGACCACAGGGCACCCAGATAGCTACATTTAAGCCATCGGCCACATATGCTAATAAGGTCCTCAAAGTAGGCAGGCTAAAGGTCGGATGGTCGGTATGCCCAGTGACCGCTTACCAACCGCCGGCGGTTGACATATGCTTCAGGTGTTTCGAACCTGGCCACAAGTCGTGGAACTGCAAAGGCCCAGACCGGAGCAACCTCTGCAAGCGTTGCGGCGGCGAGGGGCACAAGGCGTATGCATGCGAAATAACGCCACGTTGCATGCTATGCGCGAGCAAGAACAAGGCCACAAACCACGTCATGGGCGGACCTACTTGTTCAACAAGTGGAGGGAGTAAAACAACATGCAAGTAGTACAGCTGAACCTAAATCACTGTGCAGCTGGCCAGCAATTGCTGCACCAGTCAGTGACGGAATGGAGCATTGATGTCACGATTCTCTCGGATCCCTATCACACACCGGTAGATAACGGGAACTGGGTGTCGGACGAATCCAAGACGGTGGCGATCTTGACGACTGGTCGATACCCAGTGCAAGAGGTGGTGATAACACAAGCGGAGGGAGTAGCCATAACTAAGGTAAACGGAGTTTACTACTGTAGCTGCTACGCTCCACCGAGATGGTCAATAGACCAGTTCACTTGGATGGTCGACATGTTGACCGAAGACCTGGTGGGTCTGAAGCCGGTGGTGATAGCCGGAGGCTTCAACGCCTGGGCAACGGCTTGGGGCAGCCGCTTCACCAATAGGAAAGGACAGACGTTACTGGAGGCCCTCGCCAAGTTCGACGTCGTGTTAGCGAATGATGGACTGAAAAGTACCTTTCAGCGGAGCGGAGTCGAGTCGTTTATCGACCTGACTTTCTGTAGTCCCGGCCTAGCTGGAGATCTTAATTGGAGAGTTGATGGTGGCTATACCCATAGCGACCATCTAGCCATTCGCTACACGATCGGCCAATTGGCGAGAAGCACAAGGAGGAGCAATACTCCCAAAACTCTAGCGTGGAAGGTGGCTAACTTCGACCGCGAAACGTTTTGCGCTGCCCTTGAATTGGAGGAGCACAACGCGAACCTGAGAGGGGACGAGTTGGTCGCTATCTTGTCACGGGCGTGTGACGCGATGATGCCAAGAAAGGCTCAACCGAGGACCAACAGACCACCGGTCTACTGGTGGAACGAGCAAATTGCATGTCTTCGCGCATCCTGCCTCAGGGCTAGAAGAAGGATGCAAAGAGCTCGATCGGCAGAGATGAGGATGGAGAAGAACACGGCGTTCAAAACGGCAAAGTTAGCACTAAACAAGGCCATCAGCGCAAGCACAAGAGCCTGTTTCGACCAGCTATGCGAAGGAGCCAACTCCAACCCATGGGGCGATGCCTACAGGATGGTAATGGCCAAAACGAGAGGGGCGCTAGCACCCCCTGAACGTAGTCCGGCGAGGTTGAAGGAAATCATAACGGTTCTCTTTCCCCACCACGACACGTCCCCCTGGCAGTCAGTTCGCTACCAGCGAACGAAGTTGAAAAAGTTACGAACGAAGAGTTGCTCACTGCGGCGAGGTCGCTCGACACAAAGAAAGCCCCGGGGCCAGACGGTATCCCGAACGTGGCTCTAAAGGCGGCTATAATGACAAAACCGGACATGTTCAGGGAGGTCATACAGAGATGTCTGGACGAGCGTATGTTCCCAGACTTTTGGAAAAGGCAAAGGTTGGTACTATTACCGAAACCTGGGAAACCCCCAGGGGATCCTTCGGCGTATAGACCAATTTGTCTGATCGACACTGTGGGTAAGCTCCTTGTGAAAATCATCCTCAACAGGCTAGCCTCTTCATAGAGGAGGCAGGAGGACTGTCCAGCCTACAGTGCGGGTTTCGCAGAGGCAGGTCGACGGCGGACGCCATAACATCGATGGTAACCACGGCGGAGATAGCTATACAGCGCAAACGACGAGGAATCCGCTACTGTGGGGTAGTAACGCTAGACGTTAAGAGCGCGTTCAATAGTGCTTGCTGGGCAGACATTGCTGGTTCCTACTTCGACTAGGAGTACCGGAAGGGCTGTACAAGATTCTGGAAAGCTACTTCCAGAACCGAGTATAGCTCTACGAGACCGACGAAGGCACACGTAGCACTTCAATCGCGGCTGGAGTACCACAGGGATCTATCTTGGGCCCGATCCTGTGGAATATAATGTACGATGGAGTATTGAGGTTGAGGCTCCCTCCGGGTGTCAAGATAGTCGGGTTCGCGGATGATAGTGAAGGAAGACGCGGAGCGCTACAGCATGCGAGGAGACAGGAACGCCCGTAGGGCCTCCAAAGCCGCTTCTCTACGCAGATGGCAACAATACTAGGACAACTCAACCAAGGGCAGGTGGATACATCGGCTCATACCTAGGGTCTCGAGTTGGTTAGATAGACCTCATGGAGAAGTGAACTTCGGCCTGACGCAATTCCTCACAGGCCACGGGTGCTTCAGATGGTACCTCCACAGGTTCGGCCACGCGACATCCCCTGTATGTCCTGGCTGCCCAGACGAGATCGAGACGATTGAACACGTCTTGTTCGCATGTTCCCGTTTCGCGGCCCAAAGGAGTGAGCTACTGGAGGCATGCGGCACGGACACCACACCGAAAAACCTGATTCAGAGAATGTGCCACTGCGTAGAGAACTGGAACGCAGTGTCAACCGCGGCATCCCAAATTGCGGGCATATTGCAGCGGAAATGGAGTGCGGATCAACAACAGGCAGCCGCGTAGTAGGCTCAAGAGGGAACAGCGAATAATCGTCGGTCCGGGAGAACCTTCTTCGCCGGAAAGCTCTTCGTCGGAGTAGTCTAGATTTATCGTCGGGGACTAGACGAGAGTACTTAAAACTGCTAGGATCGTCGGGGCGCCAGTGAACCGGAAGCTATCCTCCAACCGGAATCACTGGATCGACCCAGGCATCCTCTCGGTCGAGCGTTGACGGGTATCGAAAGCGTCGGTTTCGGGAGGGCCTCCTTCGTCGGGGAACTCTCCGTCGGTGTTGGCTAGATCCTTCGGCGGGGGCTAGTCGAGTAGCCGCCACAACACCGAGTCGAGTCGTCGAGGCGCCAGCGAACCGGAAGCCATGCTCCAACCGGAATCGCGGGACTGACCTCGGCACTCCATCGGGTGTCCCGTGTGGTGTAAGAGACTCGGTTTCGGGAGATTCTCCTTCGCCGGGGAACTCTCCGTCGGAGTAGTCTAGATCCCTTGTCGGGGACTAGATGAGTAGATCGTCGCATGGTACCGCTAGGATCGTCTGAGCGCCAGTGAACCGGAAGTCACGCTCCAACCGGAATCATTGGATCGATATAGGCATCCTTTCGGTCGGGTCGTAGACGCGTACCGGAAGCGTCGGTTCGGGAGGACTTCCCTCGTCGGGGAACCCTCCGTCGGTGTAGACTAGATCTTTTGGCGGAGACTAGTCGAGTAGTTCCGCGACGTAGCATCAGTTTTGGGTCAGTTTTGGCATCACTGGACCTACCTCGTCATCCAACTGGTCGATCCCTCGAGAGCAGGATGCTAATCCCCATTCTGCATAAATCTGGGGAGGGTGCTGTGAGCACCAATAGCCTTCCACCCCGAAGTAATACCTAGCGGTGGTGCCGGGGAGGTAGGGTTGGAGATCCAAGATGTTTTAGTGGGTAGTTCTAATCAACAGTTGGGTAGTCCTGTGGAGAGTCCCACACTTTGTGCGTAAATGCATTTCACCTTGTAAAAAAAAAGTAGCAATGCCGTGCTATAAGTCCAAGCTCGATTCCTTGCTTGTGATTGGATAAACTGTGTAGGGGTTTGTTAATACAAAAGTACGCAATGACTAATTCTTATCGATTCGGTCTTGGAATAAGCCAAAATATTGGGAGGCTTTCGTACATGGAAGTTTTTCTTACAAAGCATTTCAGTATGCTTTTAAAAGTGCTCTTAAAATCGTAGTCTGTAGGTAAATAAACTGTAAAACCCTGCAAGTAGCAGAACGTTAATAATAGGAATGCATATCAATAAAATTCTCTTCTTTTTCTTTTCTGGTTGGCGTCACCTCACTTGAGATGATGCCGAATTGATGGCACAGCAACTAAGGCTATATTGCCAGTAAAATTTCGTTTATAGTCCAGTGGACTTTCTTTTCACTTGACTACAAGCAAAAATCTCGCTGTGTGGCTGCGTCTCCACCAAGCGGTGAGTGCGGTCATTTCAGAAGGTACCGGGAACGAACCACTTTTTTTAATATTTATAAGCACGTACATGTCTTTATTATTTATCTTTGGTATCACGACAGTGTACCACACGTTGTAAAATAAATCTCCGAAGAAATTGCTGTTTCCGGTTGGTTCATGTTGCTGAAACCCGTAGCAACGTCACCAACATTTGTCGAACTACCTTTCGTAGACTTACGGCTTGTCATGATAATGCAAAATTTGTAATTTGTTGGCGATAAAGAAAAAAGGGTGTTTCTGCTTGGTGAATACTTTAATGGTAGATTTACAAATTTTGCAGTGTCTTTTCGCTACCGACCAACAATTTATCAAAGAAACTGGGCCGTATGAATAAAATATAGTAAAGTATGTTGTTTGTAGTATCTTCTCAAAAATAAAGTCCACGGAGTTAAACGCGTTTGATATGAATAAAAAAGGCAAGCTTGAACATGTAGTTAAGGCTATCTTTGAATTTGATCATTTATTGCATGCCGAATCGACTCGGAGCCGGAAAAGCTGGAATAAGTATGCACAAAGCAAGAAACGTATTTACTGCGGCCAAAAAGTCACTTTATTTAATTTTTTTACTTCACTTTTTCAGCAAACACACGAGTAAAAACCTCTGGAGCTACCTACCGAAAATTGTAGTAAATACTACATATTCGAAAGTTGTTGTGTAGTAAAGTCTCTGATTTTGACAGGAACGTGATCCACATGTAGCATTTACTATCGAAATTCAAGCATGCTACGTTTTATTCATACGGCCCACTGTCTGGAACTCGATACTTGAACCTTAACTTTTAAGTTTTAATTCACGCGATTAGGTTAAGTTTTAACTTTGCTATTTTTATTTGCAAATCAAATATAAAGATATTCTAAATAGCGAGTATATGTAGCTTTAGTTAGAATAATCAATAAACTTTTAAGTAATTTTTCCAGACTTAAGAACGTGCACTTTTTCTTATATGTTTATCTTCTTCTGGTATTTATGCTTACTCATCTCGGCTGCCAGTTCATATAGGAGAGTAGGTCGAATGGTGTGTTAAACTTCCGTGGTTGTCTCGACGGGGAATTCCGTTCGCGGTACAAGAACTCTCGCTGTTAGACGTCGCGCATGTAACAATGTCCTTCAAAACTTGTCGAAGCATTCCGTATTATAATTTGTATTTGGTATGACTATGAATTTATGTATTTCTATCGTTTATATACCCGGTCTCAGCGATTATGAAGATTTTCATAAATTTTTCAGTATTGACCGAAAGCCGGTTCCGGGCATTATTTTGAGCAAAGAGTATAGTGATAAATATGGGACCAGTACAGTAATAAATATGAACAAAGAGTAATCCTGATTTTCAGTTAAGCCAATTGATCCGAAACTCAATAACTTTCATGGCGACGATTATTATATTTTTATTTTGTGTTTAGTTTTGTCGTGAATACGACTTGCTTTACTATGGGGTGCCTTTTCAAAATATACCCTCTGAGAGAGTGATAAGTTTTTGATCGTGAATATCTATTGTTGTATCTAACGAATCAACATAATTTTTGCTACATGCCATCGGATATAAGATCACAATTTTATGATATAA